>NC_136983.1:34777735-34790235 GCF_032717465.1 Coenobita brevimanus | reverse complement strand
AAAGAGACAGACAGACAGACAGATAGAGAAACTGAAAAGGGATTGGGGTTGATACCTGAGATGAAAATTCTCGTCAGTTAAGGAAGCTCCCTAACGACTCTGTCTTAGCGATTTATTTTTGGCTACATCTGGTTAATGTCATTTTGAACGTTATTTATGCAAAGTAAGGCAATACCGGATGGACGTATATTACACAGAATAAGAAAGGTGGAATGAAGAAAAGAAGTCCCTTAGGTAACAGTGCTTGAAAGCTTCCTTAACGAACGAGAATACCGGCCTTAGAGATACCTTTTCACTCCGATAATCTCTTGAATAAGAATGCGTCTTTTTCTTTCTTTTTCTTGTTAGTGTTTTATTGATATCCCTCATCTGTTTTCCTCGGCTTTAAAGATCTATTAGAACTAGAGAGGTTATATGCGATTTGTTCACTTCTTCCCTGCCAATGAAACTCATAAGACGAAAGACTAGTTTCAAGTCTAGAATGAAAAAAAAAAAAAAAACGGTGACGTCCTCTCACTGAATAACAATTTCTATTCTGCACAGGTTTTTGCTGTTACTAGACGAACCTGAGAAATATAACTATGTAATTGTCCTGAGTTGCGAATTTGACTGAAGAACTGGAGGACTATAATAAACATTCACTATCACCTTAACACAAAGGAAAATTCTTAAGCTTTATAAAACCTTCTGGAGAAGGCAAAAATAAATTCGTAACTATTGGGGAAAAAAATGTAGCCATCGTGCTAAAAGTGCTTAACTGGATAATTCAACGTGGCCAGTACTTCCACCTACTGCAGTGCACCATAAAACATAAATAATCAATGAAGTAACGAGGCATCATGCAGTGTCAACACTGACAGTCTTAGTATTACTTACACTGAAGTAATCAGACTTTTCGTAGAGCTCTGAGGAACAGATAAAATTTAACCTTCAGAATCTTTTTTGTTTGTTTCTTTGTTTTTAACTTTAGAATCTTATTTACCCCATCCACCGTGGGAGAAGCTCCAGATGACGAGCAGAATATTTGACTGTATCAAGATTAAATTGTAAAAATAGTCACCGTAAATAAAATTTACAGGATGCATTCCGGGACAGGCTGATGCAAACACATCACTTTGCTACTAGGATCAATGGACAATAGCTACGAGTATGCAGGGCAAGGAGAGATCCTTGGAGAAACTGCTACATCTCTCATCAGAAATACACCATCCTGGTGCGTGCTCGAACTGCCAACAGTAACTAGGTCGTGAGATTCACCCATCACACCTGTGTTAGTCATTCCCTCTTAGTTAATGGTTTCCTTGTGACAGGCTTATGATAACACTTGTATGCAGGTGTGGAATGGCTATGCTCTCCATGTCGTGTCATTGTGGATGGAAACCTTTGACTTCAGTCTTTCTTCTTCATAAATCTATTTAATATCGGCAAGAATAGTAGGCTGAATCTTCTCTTTGGACACAGCCACGAACAGCAACAAGTTATCTAAATTTACGTCGTAGTGAGCTATAAAAACACTCAGCAAGGTGTACTCACCAAGACTGAGCTCTAGTCTGCTCCCAAGAAACTGTCCAACCCTATGAAGTTCAGAAGTATTTCCATGCTACTAATGCGTGTAATGAGCTATAAGAATAATAAAAATAAATAAATAAAGGCCTGCCTAGCTAGGTATGCAAAAATTACTCTTCTTGACTCACTGGCTACGTGGCTGATTGTTCCCGCGGAGCTCTGGTTCGATTCCCTTCTTGTGATCACGATTACTTTGTCAGTCTTCGTTTGAGACATTACATTCTGACTCTGATGGTTGCTGGCGCGTCAGTACTGGCTCTCGATTCCTGTCAGTAATCAGCTACTGGGGACAAAGTCGTATGCTGATTTGTCGAGGTCAGTCCTTCAAAAGAGTTACTGATGCGTATCATCAGAAAAGCGTACAGTCGCCAAACTTTCCACCTGGGCCACCCAGCCGCGAGAGGTGGGTAACGGGTGCTGGCAACAGTGTATCTGTTTCTTCTTGCGTACATGCTCGACGAAAGTTCGGATCATCAACTCTCTTCGTCTGTAGTGAACCTCAGTCAGAGTCAGAGTTCATCCCATAGATGGCTGGGTACGTTGTTGGGTGGAGAGAAAAATGTCTCAGGAGTAAGGCGGCTCTCCCATCGGCTCAGCCAGTTGCATGAACCTGGTCGCACGGAAAACTGTGTGCCATAGGTCGCGCTGGCCAAGGCCAAATTAATATGATTATTAATTATATAAGGTAATATATATAATATGATATAGATATATACTCTTATATATAATACAATAATATATATTATACTATACTTATTTGGCCTTGGTCCGTGCAACCTATGGCATGCAATAATTCCATGCGACCGGTTTCCTGCAACTGGTGGAGCTGGTGAGAGAGCTGCTTAAGGGGGGAGCTTGGCATAGTGAAGGCCAGGGCAGGCGCAGGACGGGGGGAGGGGGGTTACGTTATTCATACCGCCAGTGATAATAATTGCCGAACTAGTCTTTGAGATCCATTAGCATTCTACTAAATATTGCATTCTTAACAACACTAAACATTTTATTTTCTATGTTGGCTTTACATTGTTACCATAACATGTTAATGCACTATATACTGGAATCGCTCCAAGCCTTTCTCTCTCTCACTCTCTCCTTATATCAGTAATTCCATTTCACAGGGTTATCACTTGATACCACTATCAGTATAGGTTGAAGATAAATGCAGTTACCTAACATCTATGTCAAGTTACAAGTAAGATACCTTCTCATTCACATCATGAATGACACTGACCAGTATACGTTAGAATGATGTTCAGATACTGTTAACGGTTGCTTATTTCCTCGTTGGTAGTACTTCAGGTAGATGTTTTTATGTGTTCTGTGGTGCACCACGAAGAGGTATGTTAAAACAGTGTCACCTCAACAGGCAAAGAGTTTATTTATACTGCTGCGGAATGTGGCTATTATATCAGCTATGAAATGACTTACCGTATCATACTTCATATGCCTATGGTCATAACAGCACACCTTTATACTCATTTCACATGACTGAATTACACATTACAAGGAAAATTGATTGTGAGCAGTGCCGCTTTTGTGTGAGGTCACACATTTACACGCTCATCGAGTCTTCACCAAACAACATTATCTCACATTATAGCAAGATGAAGACTCCACCGTTACATCACAGTATGCAAAAGCTTCCAGTCATTTGGAGCACAATTGCTACTGATTCATGAATAGCTGGGACATTTATATCACCACTGCCTGTCATCTTACTTATGTGATTGGTAAATGCAACATAACGAACATAAAATTATCATTACAGGCTGGAACACTTTTTTTTTTTTTTTTTTAAATCCCATGACCCTAGGCGCTTTAGCGCCCGTCACCGAGGCCCGGGGTGCGAGGATATGTGATTTTGGTTGCTGACTGGCTGCTACTAAGACTAGGTCATAAGATAAGGGCTTGGTATTTAATAGGAGAAACCCAGCTCTTCTAACAGGGGTGGAACCATGTCACACGGATCGGCTGGCGGAAGCGTTAATTACCACGTCATCCACAGTACTGTTTCACATATTTATTATATATCAACTGTTAAAACAATAGCCGTGTTTGCATTGCAAGCACAGTGATCGACGTAATGATTAAGTGATGAGCCATGGGTTTATATTATAATAATGTAAATGAATACTTTTATAAATATGTAATATATGTAAAGATGCGATTTTTTTATATTATTTTACTTACTGTTTTCAATACTCGCATTATCCAATACTTTCAAGAAGTTCCTTTGAAATTCTTCCGGCTAAAAATTGTCGACCGAATATTGGGATGAACTCTGACTGAGGTTCACTACGGAAGACGAGAGTTGATGATCCGAACTTTCGTTGAGCATGTACAAACGAACAAACAAATACACTGTTGCCAGCACCCGTTACCCACCTCTCGCGGCTAGGTGGCCCAGGTGGAAAGTTTGGCGACTGTACAGTATATTAGCAGGAGTTGATGCAGCATAACGCTGCATGATACACAGACGAAAAAAATAATAGAAATAGAGATGCGAGAAAAATAATGGGGAGAGAGAGAGAGAGAGAGAGAGAGAGTTGATGCAGCATAACGCTGCAAGATACACATACGAAAAAAATAATAGAAATAGAGATGAGAGAAAAATAATGGGAAGAGAGAGAGAGAGAGAGAGAGAGAGAGAGAGAGAGAGAGAGAGAGGTGTTCTGCGTGAAAGGAAAGTGAGGTGCAGTCAGGGAAAGTTCCGCATTACCCACTGTTCGGAGCATTGGTGGTCGACGAACAGTCACGAATCAGCAGCCAGACCCCACATGTCTGGTAACTGTGAGTGGGAGGGAGGGTGGTCAGGGGTGGGAGGGTTTGGAGAGTTGCTGAAGTCACAGTATCAATTACCATTGATAATGCGTCCAACGTATTCTCAAAGTGCAAAAGCAATATGTTGTTTGTATGGTGTTACACTGTTCTCTGAGTCTGTCTACATTACTGCATATATAATACATGTTTACTGTCAAAGGTATGCTTCTCTGTCTTCGTTTTGTATTGTTCGATAGGAATGATAATTACAAAGACTGATCTTATAATTAGGACTTCTCATGTCATTCTGTCTAAAGGAAAACGAAAAGTCTGTTAATCGCTTATATAGTTTTTTTTTTTTTTTAATTATTACACACTACCCTAGACTCTAAGTTCGAGGTGAATAATTACCAGTATAGCTAACACTGGATATAGCAGGCGGATGTTTATATTGGGATGACAGGATAAATAATTAAACATTTATAAGAACTGCTCTCTCTCTCTCTCTCTCTCTCTCTCTCTCTCTCTCTCTCTCTCTCTCTTATATTGGCTTTGTTTTTGAGTCAGGACAAAATATAAATATATGTTATATCGTTTCGATTATCTCCTGGGGAAACTTCTCATTTTAAAGTCGACATGGAATGAAAGCATTCAAATCTCAGTCCGAATCCAGCAAACTTCCATGACATTCCTGACAACACTGACTCTACGGACATCTATGTAATATTTAAAATAAAATGCTACGATCATAATTATCATATATCCTTACTAAATTAACTCAAACACACCGTCCGAGTGGTACACTGCAGGCGTACTGTACACGTGATTCCCAACCTATCACCAAACCCTCCTCTGCCCCCAGTCTCCCCCCTTCTTCACACTCACAGTTACCAAACACATGATGAGATCTGGCTGCCGCTTCGGATTCACCTGTCTCGCACCAGTGCTTCGCGAGGTGGGTAACGCGGAACTTTCCCTGACTGCACTATACGTACCGTAGCTCATAAAAGAAATGAACCCGCGCTAGCCAACCTCTCCTCGTTTCGTCTGGTAACACTGTAACCTTTACAACTTCAGCTAATTCGAGCGCCTTTGAGGTACTGTGCCTGAGTGAACCCCAACTCGAATTCAGTTTCACCTCTTGATGAACTAATGTAGCTATGCCGTGTGCGGAAATGCTTCATAATATTGCACTGTATATTAAATAATCACATCATAGTGCAAGTGGCAAATCCTTTGACCTCAGTAGATAATCTAATGTTGAACACTTTCATTATGTAACATCTATCATTCACATAAAAACATGATGAGTGGATGCACAGAAACAATTGTTATGTTGTATCTACCATTGATTTTCAACTATTCCCCACACAGTTCAAAACATTCCGTTGAAGCTATTATTGTAACTTTCACCCCGAAACCTAACCTGTGCAATCTATCTATTGCCAGATGCCTTAATCCCTTATGGCGTGGCCACAAATAAATCGCCTCCATGTCGTCCTGTCCCCCGTCATTTCACTGCCCTGCTCCTAGCTCACACACCTCTCTCTCATATACCTGTCCACTCCATCCCTCCATCTCATCCTTGCCCTCTCCCTCCCTCTTCCCCCCTCCACCTCACTCGCATAAATTCTTCTCGTCAGTCTCTCACTCTCCATCCTCTCATAATGGCCAAACCACCTCAGTGCATTTCTCCTAACTCTTCCTCTCACATCCACATCCACACCACAGAGCGTCCTGAAACTCTACTACAGGTGTACCGAGTTCAAATCTTTATGTGGTAGGTGGGGGCGCCCGTCATCCACCCACTTAGTGTAGTGGTATTCTGTTTTTAGGGTAGCTGTACATTGAATGGCAAGCCAAATGATTTCTTTTAAACCAGAAAAGCATTTACAAAGCTGGATGGTAACCTTATTACAAACCAACTCGTGTTCCCTACGTGGCAACAAGTGGGTTGGCGGAGGGTTAGTGCCCCTTCCCAGAAAACAACTATCTAAAAATATGAAGTAACCTGCGACGTTACGTTTAAAAATTTAATGTCATATAACCGACATGGAGTTTCTATGTCGGTACACGTCCCCGAATGACCAATAATTAATCTTGTACTGACCCCCACATTATAAACATCTTCAGGCTAGAAAAAAGAGAAAAAAGGGCCATTCACAAGAGGGCTGCTTAATTTCAAGCGGCATGTCTTCATGATGTGTAATTTTGAGGTAGGCTACAACACCATGATGAAGTAGGGACACCTCTTTGACATAAGTATGGTTCATTGTTTTGACGGGGTTTGTAAAACAACTGTTATCTCGATGATCTTGTCAGAAGAAAAACTTTTTTTGATGCCTAATCTACATCCGATTTACTACGTATTACTGGAAAAATATATTACTGTGGGAATGATACTGTCATAACTAAACAGTAGTCTACTGCTAAAATGAAGATGAAAGTTATATCTCTATTAGGATAAGACGTTCAGATCACTTCAGTAGAAATACTGCATTACGTGCCTCGTGACATTATCACATAATATAAATTTCAGTATTATCTTTCTTTCTTTTTTTCTAATTTTTCCTCCGTTTATGGCTACGTATTTTGTTTCTTCAGAATAATAATATGGCATTGAAATGTGTAAGTGCATCAGTGTTAATTTTTTGTGCAATAAGTCTTAGGTAATGCATCCCCTTAATATCTTACACGAAACTTTAGCATTTCACTGTTGGCGCCATAATGATCAATGCAGTACAAGAAGAATTTTTACAGTAGCTAGGTTACGTATCACTGTCCGAGTAGCATTCTAATGCAGATACTACCTTTATCATCTCAATCCCCGAATTTCATAGATTATGCTTTTCTTCACGATATACAGTAATTTTAATGTCCGATAATTGTAGAGATGATATCACTTAATTCGGAGGTTGTAATCTCCATCGTGGACTGTGATCCCAAAGCTTGAAGCCCAAGAGCTGAGTTTGTATGCCCAGCATAGTATCCATATCAATAATTTCTCCTCTGCAGCCTACTACATATCTGTGAGTGAAGGGATGTGTCTGTGCCAGAGTAAACGCTAGCTTGTTCAAATCTTTACAACATATGCGCGGGTGAAGGGGATGTGTCACTGCCGGGGCGAACGCTAGCCTGGCCACGTCTCTACCACAGATATTTAAGTTGAGGAGGTGTGTCAGTGCTAAAGCGAAGGCTAGCCTGGCCACGTCCCTACTATATATGCTAGGTAGAAAGGACGTGCCATTGCTAAATCACATGCTAATCTGGCCATATCTCTGCTTCATGTGCATTGTTGAGGGAAAGTGATAGTACATAACTACTCCTTTACCTGGTCACATCTCTGTCACATACAAGTTCATGGGTTACAGTAGCAGTACACATACGAATTTCAGAAGGCTTAAGCTCAAAAGGACGGAGGACATATTCGTGTGCTGGTTCGGTTTGTCTGAGGTCCTACTTTCGGTGGCAAGTGGCCCTGTAGGTTGCCAGTGAGTGCACGTTTACGCTCACACGCACTCATACATACACACATATATGGCCACATACAAGCAGACACATGTACACACAAATGCTCGCACGCACCCACTCACGCACCTACGAACGCGCGCGCGCACACACACACACACACACACACACACACACACACAAGGCACGGATTCTGGGTGGGGAGAGGCGTGTGCGGCGTGTGCCCCGTTCTTTAGGCAGATTAATGAATATTTATTGTGAATAAACTATGACAGCAAAATACAAGTATTAAATATCTTACATAAATGATTTCATGGAAGCATTTCCATGAAAAGAGGGAATTGGAGATAATTTTGGAGGGTCTGACAATGAGTTATCAAGAGTTAATATCGGTGAATCCAGAAAAAATCGTGCCACCGTTTTCCAGAGTACTGCATGCAGCTGTGACCAACTCCCTTCCACATCCACTCACCCCCTCTGACACCAAGACATAGGCCTCCCACCACACACACACATTATCTACGCATAATTATGTTTCTTTGCGGTAATATGATGCTCTTCACTGCTGCTCAGTTTTCATTGTTTTCTGCACCTATAATCCCAGCCTCTGATTGACGAAGGTTGGACCCATTTGTTCCTCGCACATGTGTTAAGACTTCAAACCCTCAAGCACAATGACGACTAATTATTTTGTTACCTCATTACTGGTACGATTTTACTTGGTAGATTTATTACTGGGTGTTAGATAATAGTACTGAAAAACCTCTGTCATCCTGAGGTCATTCGTAACATATATAGGATTGCCTGTTGGTAGTCACATAAGTATTATCATGTAATCATGATGAAGGGGACACTGTTATTTCATGGAACGTTTATGCCAAAAGTATAATGCTGGATGTCGGTTATGGCAACCACTGTTTTAATATGTGGTGGTTTTTGGGTATTGATCCAATGGCCTTTTTTCTGTATAGTCATTATTGTATTAAAAACCACAAGCACTGACACTTCTGGTCATCATTATCTCCGCCAACGAAGTTGGACGTGGTTATGTGTTCACCCTATATTGGCCTGTTTTGTTTGTTTGTTTGTTTGTTGTCCTCACGATATCTCCAAAAGTTCTCAATAAATTGCAATGAAATTTTGTGGTTGATTGGGCCATAGGCCAAGGAAGAATTGATTGCCAGCCGTGATAGCGAAGCTGGTATTGTTTTCAGTTTGTCAGTCTGTGCATCTGTTAGCACGATAATTTCGCAACCGCTCAAGATGACATCACAAAATTTTACAGGTGTGTAGTAGGGGAAAAAAAAAATCGATCACGAGTTCGGAATCGCTTAAAGTAGGTCAAGGTCTGTGAGTCTTTTAGCATAATAACTTTGCAACCACTCAAGATATCATCATAAAATCTTATAGGTGTGTAGTAGAGATGAAAATCTCCTAGGTGTTCGAAATTGGTGAACGTAGGTAAAGGTCTGTGTGTCTGATACCACTATAACTTCGGAACCGCTGAAGAGATTTTAAAAAAAATTACAGGTGTGTAGTAGGGATGAAAATCTCAGACAAGTTCGAAATTAGTGAAACTAGGCCAAGGTCAAGCCCGAATCCCGAGCCGCGCTAGATACGTATCGGCTCGCGGATGGTGTGATTTCCCCCTTTTAGGGGGGGGGGGGGTAGTCAAATTTTGGGGTGGATCCTGTTCCGGATCCGAATCCTATGTATGCTGCACAGTCTATGTTCTCAGGAAATTTCAATTAAATTTTGTGGAAGGGTGGGCCATTGCCCAAAATAGAGTTGATTAAATTTTGGGGCCGACCCGGATCCGGATCCGGCATTGGCGGAGATATGCGATCTGTGAGTGCTTTCTAGCTGAAATAAGTGGTCCCCATAACTTCTCATTACATGCACCAAAGTCAGAGAATCTTCTCATCACAATGGATGATAGCACAGTCTAATAGAAAAGCCTAACAAGGCAACCTTCCATCATCACTGAGTCGGGATATTTTGAAAAAAAAATCGAGCTATTGTTATTCGATATAGAGTAAGTCGTCAACATATGTGCTACGATTCGATTAGTAGATAAAAAGTTATGGGCACCACTTGCTTTAATGACTATCAGAAGTGTCAGTGCTTGTGGTTTTAATTACAATAATAACTATACAGAGAAAAGGCCATGGGCTCAATACTCAAAGACCACCACATATTAAAACAGTGGTTGCCATAACCGACATCCAGCATTATACTTTTAGTATAAACGTTACATAAAATAAGTCTCCCCTTCATCATGATTACATGATAATACTTATGTGACTACCAACAGGCAATCCTATATATGTTACGAATGACCTCAGGATGGCAGAGGTTTTTCAGTACTATTATCTAACACCCAGTAATAAATCTACCAAGTAAAATCGTACCAGTAATGAGGTAACAAAATAATTAGTCGTCATTGTGCTTGAGGGTTTGAAGTCTTAACACATGTGCGAGGAACAAATGGGTCCAACCTTCATCAATCAGAAGCTGGGATTATAGGTGCAGAAAACAATGAAAACTGAGCAGCAGTGAAGAGCATCATATTACCCCAAAGAAACATAATTTTGCGTAGATATTGTGTGTGTGTGTGGGGTGGGAGGCCTATGTCTTGGTGTCAGTAGGGGTGAGTGGATGTGGAAGGGAGTTGGTCACAGCTGCATGCAGTACTCTGGAAAACGGTGGCACGATTTTTTCTGGATTCACCGATATGAACTCTTGATAACTCATTGTCAGACCCTCCAAAATTATCTCCAATTCCCTCTTTTCATGGTAATGCTTCCATGAAATCATTTATGTAAGATACTTAATACTTATATTTTGCTGCCATAGTTTTTTTTTTTTTTTTTATATTCACTGGTCTGCGAAAAGACGGAGACATACACCCCTCACGCCTCTCCCTACGCAGAATCCGTGCCTGGTGTGTGTGTGTGTGTGTGTGTGTGTGTGTGTGTGTGTGTGTGTGTGTGTGTATGTGTATGTATGTGTGTGTGTGTGTGTGTGTGTGTGTGTGTGTGTGCGTTTGTGGGTGCGTGCGTGCGTGCGTGCGCTCTTGTGTGTGTGTGTGTGTGTGTGTGTGTGTGTGTGTGTGTGTGTGTGTGTGTGTGCATGTATGTGTGCGTACGTGCGTCAACGAGCACTCACGGGAAACCTACGGGTCCTATTGCCATCATAAGTAGGACATCAGGCAGACTGAACCAGCACATGAATATGTCCTCCGTCCTTTTGAGCTTAAGCCTTCTGAAATTCGTATGTGCACGAATATGATAACCCATGAACTTGTATGTGACAGAAATGTGACCAGGCAAAAGAGTGATCAAGAACTGTCACTTTCCCTCATCAATGCTTATGCGGCAGAAATGTAGCCAGATTATCATATGATTTAGTACCGACACGTCCCTTCACCCATGCATATGTGGTAGAGACGTGGCCAGGCTAGCTGTCGCTCTGCCTGTAAGACATCCTCTCAACTCACGCATATGAAGTAGGGTTGTGGTCAGGCAAGCGTTCGCTTTATCACTGATCCATCTCCTCAACTCATGCATATGTGCTAGGGATGTGGCCAAGGTAGTGTTCACACTGGCACTGACACACCTCCTCAGCTCACACATAATGTGGTAAAAACATGGCCAGGCTTGTGTTCGCCCCGGCAGTGACACATCCCCTTCACCCACGCATACAGTATGCTGTAGAGATATGGACAAGCTAGCGTTTACTCTGGGACTGGTATATCTCATCACTGACAGATATGTGGTAGGCTACAGAGGAGAAAATAATGATATGGATACTAAGCTGGGCATACAAACTCAGCTCTTGGGCTTCAAGCTTTGGGATTACAGTCCACGATGGAGATTACAACCTCCGAATTAAGTGATATCATCTCTACAGTTATCGGACATTAAAATTACTGTATATCGTGAAGAAAAAGCATAATGTATGAAATTCGAGGATTGAGATGATAAAGGTAGTATCTGCATTAGAATGCTACTCGGACAGTGATACGTAACCTAGCTACTGTAAAAATTCTTCTTATACTGCAATGGTCATTATGGCGCCAACAGTGAAATGCTAAAGTTTCGTGTAAGATATTAAGGGGATGCATTACCTAAGACTTATTGCACAAAAAATTAACACTGATGCAGTTACACATTTCAATGCCATATTATTATTCTGAAGAAACAAAATACCTAGCCATAAACTGAGGAAAAATTAGAAAAAAAAGAAAGATAATACTGAAATTTATATTCTGTGAAAATGTCACGAGGCACGTAATGCAGTATTTCTACTGAAGTGATCTGAACGTCTTATCCTAATAGAGATATAACTTTCATCTTCATTTTGGCAGTAGTCTACTGTTTAGTTATGACAGTATCATTCCCACAGTAATATATTTTTCCAGTAATACGTAGTAAATCGGATGTAGATTAGGCATCAAAGAAAGTTTTTCTTCTGGACAAGGTCATCGAGATCACAGTTGTTTTACAAGCCTCATCAAAACAATGAACCATACTTATGTCAAAGAGGTGTCCCTACTTCATCATGGTGTTGTAGCCTACCTCAGAATTACACATCATGAAGACATGCCGCCTTTAAAATTAAGCAGCCCTCTCGTGAATGACACTTTTTCTTTTTTTTAGACTTAAGATGTTTATAATGTAGAGGTCAGTACAATTATTATTGGT
>NC_136983.1:34602615-34777635 GCF_032717465.1 Coenobita brevimanus | reverse complement strand
CCTCCCTATCAGTTCTATCATATGCTTTCTATAAATGCATGAATGCCCAAAACACATCCCCTGCCTTTCGCTAAATACTTTTCACACACTTGTCTCACAGCAAATACTCCTGATCCATGAATCCCCTTCCTCTCCTAAAGCCACACTGCTCATCACCAATCACTCTCTCTGTACCATCCTCTTAACTTCTAATTAACACTCTACCATACACCTTACCTAAAACACTCAAAGATTTATACCCCTAAAGCTAGTAGATTCTTACTTATCACCCTTGCTTTGGGAACAACGGGACCACATATGCTATTCTGCCCAGTACTTTCAGGCATTCCACAGCACATCCATCCATACTCAGAAGCTTTCCCTGGTTTCACATCTCGTTTACTGCCTCCCGCACTTCCTCCATTGTCATCAAAGAATCATTCAGCTCTCCCAACACATTTATTCCTTGTATCATTCCATCTGCCACAATCTCAGCCTCTCTTTCCCTCCACTACATTTAACAATCTTTCAAATTACTCCACCCATCTCTTCCTTACTGCATCCATCTTAGTTAACATCCTTCCATCCGCTGTTTTTACCTGGTCTTCTTTCTCGTCACGTAATGCAACGTTGGGAAAATAAAAAAACACTGCCAGTCCTAGTTTTATTTATCCTCCAAAATGAGTAAATATATGATTCGATTGTTTCAATACTTTGACAGTTACCTGAAAATTCAAAGTTATTAGGATACTCTGTTCACTTTCAATCATCCTGTACCCATCATCTCTCTTCTGAACACTGCATTGTGATAAAAGATTAACCCGTCCCCTCCTGGTTTTTTTTTGGGCCCCCCCACCCCCGTGACAACCCAGGTTAATTTTCGATTTTTTTTTTTTTTTTTTTTGCTCCAACATTCCTTATTGGTGAAAAACTGAGATAACATCAAGAAAGTTGCTCGTATCACCCCCAAGTGCTCCTAAGGTGGGTCCTCCCTCACCTCAGCCAGGTGTTCTGTGGCCAGGTTGGTTATAAGCAAGCTGTTTTCTACAGCGGGAAGGAGGAGGGTAACTAATCAAAACCAACCTAAAATACATATACTCACATTTATTTACTACAAAAGTACATATACAGCAAGAATATTAGGTATATATATATATATATATATATATATATATATATATATATATATATATATAGGCTGTATAATGGGTTTAAGTAATGTGGGTTCAAGTAATGGTACCACCAAAAAATCGCCGGTTTCTGGCACACTTGACTCGCTGATAATTGTTGTTTCTGCCTGGCGGCAGCTACAAGATCTCACGCATCTGCCTGCCACTAATCACTCGCGAAATTTGGAAAATGTGCAATTGAGATGCTCTTGAAATTGTGACTCAGATGGTATATGACGGTAAGTCCATGGCAGCTACCATGTACTGTCGTAAGACGTATCGATGTCGGAAGGGTGCTGGTTAACAGTAGAATACAACTTCAGTCATGAAGAAGTCAATGGAAAGAATGCAGGGCTGCAGTATTCTTTTCTTTTCTTTTATGCTAGGAAGAAGGAACCACAGTCCACGAGCCCGGAAAACTGTTCCTTCCAAGAGAAAAACAAAATACAAGAGAGATCCAAATTCAAGATCCGATCATTCTCTGAGATGCCTGTACACACACTGCGTTTGAAAGGCTGGAGACTATAGCTAGCAGGAAATATAGACATGGGGAGACAATTCCAGGACTGACCTGTTGCATAAATGAAGGACTGGGAGTAACGGTTAACTCTTGCATTAGAGAGTTGGACAGAAAAGGGATGAGAGTTGGCTGCTAGACGGGTGCTACGTGCCCATCCTAGAGGTGGAGGGATGCAGGCAGACAGTTCGGAGAAGCAGTGACCATTGAAGAAGCGATAGAAAAAGAGATAAAGATGCAACAGTGTAGCAATGAGACAGAGGTTGAAGGGAGGCAGTAGGAGGAGGAGAGTTAATGAGACAAACAGCCTTTGACTCCACCCTACTGAGAAAAGCTGTATGTGGGGAGCCTCTCCACACAATAGAGTTGTACTCTACACAGGGGCGGTAAAGCAGGGCGGATAAAACTTGTGTATAAAGTCAACAACTGTGGAGGGGTATAGAAGGCAATTTAATCGGCCTAGCACACCTAATTTCTTGGAAGCAGATTTCACAAAAGATGTAATATGATTCTTCCGGGACAAGTCCCGAGTGAATGAAACCCCAAGCAAGTTGAAGGATGAGGCAGGATTAAGGTGAATATTATTAAACATTAGTGGGTACTCCCGCAGAAGATTTTGTCTGGTTGTTAGGTGTAAGAACTGAGTCTTTGATGCATTAAAACAACAATATTATTTTTACCCCAGTTAGAGATACGAGCCAAGTCAGACATTCAGTGTGCCATAGCCTCATCCCTTGTTTGTTGAAGTAACTGCTGATGATGGACGTTAGAATCGAATGGAAACGTGAAGGGTGGAGTCATCAGTGTAAGAGTGGATAGGATTAGATGTACGCCTTAGAAGGTCATTGATGAATACAAGGAAGAGAGTTGGTGATAGGACAGAGCCCTGAGGAGCACCACTGTTGATAGATCTAGGAGAAGAACAATGGCTGTTCACAACAGCAGCTATAGAACGACCAGAAAGGGAAGGGGCAGATGAAGGCATGAATAGAAGGATAAAATACGCAGAGGGCAGTTTGGAAATTCTAAAGATTTATAACAGCAGCTATAGAACGACCAGAAATGAAGGTATAGCGAAGGCATGGATAGAAGGATAAAATACGTAAGAAGGCAGTTTGGAAATTAAAGATTTATCCCAGACTCGATTGAGTGCCTTGGAGATGTCAAATGCAATGACAAAGCTTTCACAAAGTTCCGGTAGGAGGATGCCCAGGGAGTCTAAAGATAGGAGAGAAGATCACAGTGGAGTGTCCCTGACACTTAGAAAGAAGGTAGTGGTAGAAGAGATGCTTTAAAATTTTTCTATTAAGAACTGACTCGAAAGCACCTTTGAGATACAGGATGTTAAATCAACTGGACGATAGTTAAAGGGTTAGGAATGGTCACCCTTCTTTGGGACTGGCTGAATGAGAGCAAAACTTCCAGCAGAGAAGTGAAAGGGGTGGGCCAGTTGATAGACAAAGGCGAAAGAGTTTGCCTAGGCAGGGTGTAAGGACAGAAGCACAGTTCTTGAGTACAACAGGAGGGACTGCATCAGGCCCCATATGCCTTGTTAGTATTGAGGCCTGTGATGGCAGAAAATACATCAGCAAAAGAAACTTTTTAATGTCAGCCATGAGGAAGTCTGGAGGAGGGATGTAATGGAGGAACAGCACCGGAATTGTCTAAGGTGGAACTGGAGCAGAAAGTCTGAGAAAAGAGATCTGCTCTATCAGTAGAAGAAATGGCTATAGAACTATCAGAGTAGAAAAGAGGAGGGAAGGACTGCATGAGGTAAAGTTGTTAGAAAGGTTTTTGGCAAGGTGCCAGAAGGAACAGGAAGAAATCGAGTTGGAGACTTTGGAGCATTAAGTATGGATGAAATTTTTTGTAGTAGAACGAAGCAACAGACTTGAAGCGTGATTCCAGGCAGAAACATAAAAAAGATGTGATTCAGGGAATTGGGTTTGGCTCTGGTATCTTTTATAGGCCCTCTCCTTGTTGTGGACAGTATTAGAACAAGCACAATTAAACCAAGGCTTTCTTGCATTAGTCAAAGGATATGAGAAGGGAATGTATGTTTCCTATCCCCAAGAGAATAACCTCCATAATGCACAAGGCACTGAGCTACGTGAAATAAGCTGGGATATAAAAAAATATAAGCTGTGATATGAAAAAATAATCAGATTTTCATATTCATTGTCATTTTCATCCTGCCACTTTCTTCTACCCTGAGGAATTGGAGTTAGGTAGGGTCCAGTATGATGAATCCTATATATTAATTATTTCCATCCCACATACATGTAAAAAATTTTCTTATTAACCCGCCGCATCTCGTCGACGTATCGGTACGTTGCAACATTTTCCATTTGCCAGTTCCGACAACGTACTGGTATGTCGTGCAATTGCAAGGTCCCTAATTTGCACAATTTTCAATTTTCGTGCGTGATTTTTCGTACATATACACTGGGACATCTTCCTCATTCTCTCTTTCAAGATGCCCAAGCAGGGACAATGCCTTACACCGCATAACCTCCCCTCCCCCCCTCTGCACGTCATTGTCTCGGCAATTCACCTGTTACCAGTGACCTGGCCAATAAAGACATTCAGGACCACAGTGATTCCCCAATTGATGACAATGTGGAGGACAAAGTTTACATAGCATTAGAGGAAGAAACAGTCAGAAATGATGATCAGGTATCGTGGCAAAGGTCAGGTATGGTGATGAGTTGGTGAGTGAAACAATGCTTATAATGCCTGTATTACTGTTTGAAAACCAATATATTCTCTGTACTACATATAAATTCATACTCAAGTAAATAAATAAATACCGCTTATGAGTGGTGTGAAATAGTTACCCTCCCCATAGAACTCGTTTTCCTTGGTGCCAGCCTGTTAGAAAACCCAGTCAGAGTAAGGAGGTACTGCTACCTGGATCGAGTATTTTAAACCTCAGGTGAGCGATTTCTCTATGAAATTTCGATGTTTCCACTCCAAAAGACAGGAGGTTTTAGTCCAAAAAAAAAAAAAACACACACACATCGAAAATATCTAGGGATTGGGGGGTGTCGGAGGTGCGAAATAGCTTCCGGGACGTGACAGGTTAATATTTGTTTCTTTAGGTTAGTACTGGCTATTATGATTTATTTTTTTCTACCTTCAATGCATCCCTGTATCATCGGCCACAAGCATGAGGCAATTGAGAGGAAAGAAAGAGATGAGCACTATTTCCGTGCATTTCACTCCTGCAGCACATCATTTTTGCCACATGGAGTATTTGGCTAGATTGTCCCCTCACCAGGCCTTTACCCTAAAGAAAAAGTTACACCTGACACAGACAGTTGGTTTATGACTCCTCATATGCACTGTACAGTTTCCGGACAAATGAAACAGACAACAAGGTAGTCCCAGATGTGGTGGGTCATTTCTAGATAAGGTAAAGAAAATACAAGGTAGTTTCACACGGAGGGGGAGCAAAAACTTGTCCCAGTCTGCTCATGACGTCACAGATATTCCAGACTAAGGGTCTCAGCTTTATAGTGGATAACCAGTCAGACACCTATGGATTACTTTTATTTATATCCCGGAAACTGCATGCAGAGCAAAGAAAAGATTAGTGTTATCTTTGTGAGATATAATAAAATATGTCTTCAAGAAGAAGTATCTGTTTTTAAGGAGAATATAGGAATGTCGTATATCAGGGTTAACACAGACACAGATCCGACGTCAGAGATGCCTGTAAGCCAGCTGATTATGAGAAAAAAATGATAATATTGACAGAGATCACTTGGTTCATAGCACCCAACTCCACTCAAACACATACCAAATGATCCAGAAATTGCCGGTTTACATTGGTATACCATTACATTTGTTTTCTTTTACGCTCCCATTCTCTCTCTCTCTCTCTCTCTCTCTCTCTCTCTCTTTCTCTCTCTCTCTCTCTCTCTTTCTCTCTCTCTCTCTCTCTCTCTCTCTCTTTCTCTCTCTTTGTACTATCCTTGACGTCACACCCTCTTGTAATTGCGGTATCAAGCTATGAACGAAAAACTGCTCCCATAGGATTTAGGCGCTAAAATCGATTTTTTTGCAGTTTTGGCTTCAGTAGGGACCAGACTGTCAGAAACTGAAGGGGTTCAAATTTTCCCGCCCCTGCACCACCCTTGGGGGGTCATTTTCCTTTTGGGACCCCCAGAATCGTCAGTGCCCCTATATCGGTCATTTATTGACCAATTTTCATAATGTAAGTGTTGTTTTATAGGTTTCTCCAGTGTGCCGAGTTTATTTATCACACTTTGAAAGCAATCAGACCCCCTCAAAGTCACTTTCTGGGGGGTCAGATCCTTTTTGGGACCTCCCCTCAAAAAAAACGTCAGTGCCCTTAAAGTCCATTGGTAATTTATTGACCAATTCTATTGACCAAGGTTCCCATCTTTTTTCAGGTGTGTGCATGAAGAAGATATAGAGAAGATTGAAGGAACGAGTAATAGATTTCCCACAACTAAAACCCTTGTATGTACTGGATGATGGTGAACTGCAAGTGCTAAGGAAGATGTCAGAGGATATCAAAATTCTGTGTGATTTGCAAAGAGGGGGCCACCCCTGGCAAGAATCTACTAAATGATCCAGCTATGCTAAAGGACCTTCTAAAGTGCTGCCAGGAGAGAGTGTCCCTAGGGTCAAAGTGATATTCAGCAACTGACTGACCACCTGTTCTGGCATGAATGAGCTGGAACTCAAATCTGTTTACTATCACAGCGAGTGAACCGCTGCAAACCTATCGTGAAACAAGGGCATGATTGAACGGCTCCCGGGGTAAGCTGATCCTGAACTGACTCTTCCAGACCCCAGTGCTAGTCGAGGACCTGGTCGCCCCTTCAAGTGCACAGCAGGACCTGTTCGACCTAAACGATCAAGGTCACTCCCAAAGGAGGAGGTGCGCATGTTTTCATCCTGTGGTTTTTTGTCCCGAGGCTGGATCAGAGCCGTTACATCGAAAAGTATTACCATAAGGGTCATGCTTGGAGGTCAGCACAAGCGCACATCTGCAAAAGCTGATCTTGGTAATGTGCCACTATTCTCTCATTATGTGATGAACAAAGTTAGTCCTCATCATACAAAACACTTCCTTACAGACGATGATATTACACTCAACATGGCTCAGGTCAATAATGCTTACTTGTCGATCTTAGATAGATATAACATAGATGTTAATGAGACTAAAAACTATCGCATAGTATCTGAAAAAGTTGATTACTGGGCGGTTTCCAGGTGTTCAATTTGTCAGTTCAGTGTGACGGAATGAGCCAGAAAATCTTGTCCTGTCAGCAGCGGTTAGTAAAGCTGTAGACCTTAGGCTTTTCAATGATGGATAATGGTGAGATAGTTAGTAACCTTGTGAATGCTGCTAGCCTGCTACGCAGAGATGATATCAAAGCGGGGTTGGTCATTCACTGGAGGCAGCCTTTGATAACTTCAAGAATCCCTCTTTGCTACAATTTTTCTGAGCCACCTCCTTTTCGGCAGTCAAGTGTGAGCAAGGTGTCCGGAGTGCAGGAGGAAGAAGTTGACAAGACAGTTGATGTTGCATGCCAGTTTTTGGTCCAGAATACTCGCAACTGATCGTCAGGTGAAAGCACAGAACCAAAGACTGATGAAACTTTCCGGGAAACTGTCCAAACACCCCTCTCAATTGGACTGCCTCTTGCTATCCATTCAAGAGTACGTGACAAGAACTTTGTCCAGAGCCTCTCAGATATCTACATCGGGAGCGACTACAAGAAGATCCTTGAACTAGAAGAAAATGTTGACCAGTGTGTTCTTCAACGAATGAAGAATGCTGGCGGATTCTGTCTCCCTGATTTTGTCAAGAAAGATGAGAACATCTGGTTTTGCTATAGACAACATCGATCTGTTGGAGAGACACGCCAACAGGACAGGAAACATACTCTATGGCACAGTCGTTGTAATCAACCAAGCAGGACGTACATGGACAGCCTATGAATGAACCTACACTCGTTATACCGCAGAAGATGGCACCACAAGCTCCTCTCTTAAATTTGAAGTGCAGCTGCAGCAAGAGCCGATCATCAAGACAACTCCATTGAGATTCCAGGACTACAAGATTGGAAAGCGTAACAACCTTCTTTCCACAGACTTCCACTCACACCTGGGCACTTCTGCTAACTACCTTGCAACTGATGACGATGGGAGAGAAAACCTTGGCTGAACTCTCAGGCGACACAGGTAGACACACAGGACAGTGAAGAGACTGAGTCCTTCGAAGGACAGGGGGTCAATCTGATTCAATTTTGTCAGTCAGAGGACAAGTCATCAAACCAGCTAAATTGGCAAAGGAGGATGTGATGCCAACTTGGGCTGCAACTAAGTCCCTGCTGATATCACAGTCCTCTGACAGTCATGACCACGTGCGAACAAACACAGAGGTGATCGCTCCACTGTTCAAGACCTCACCGACAGATTATGGGACCCTCTATACTGCCCTGCAGTTAACACAGGGTATCTCGGCCACCGTTGTTGGTCCTCAGAGAAAGACACTAATAACGCTTGATCTGGACCTTTATGCTCTTGCACTGAAGATTCAGCAGTCAGTTGGCAACACCAACTGGATACTACGAGCTGGTGTCCTCCACATTGCATTTGCTGCCCTGCATGCACTTGGTAAAACGATTGACGGAAGTGGCCTTGACACCTGCGCCATTGAAAGTGGTGCATAGACATCAGCAGCTCTTCGTGGGATTTTTGGTGGCAAAGCTTACAAGCGAGGCCTTGAGTACCACATCACAACCAGCCTAGCAATCATGATGTTGCAGTTTGATGCTGTATTGTCGACAATCTAAAAAGGTCCAGTTCGAATCAAGTGCATTGCTCTCAAGGACAAACTTCACGAATGCAAGCCAGAGATGGTAGAGACCTTTGAAGAAATCCAGTCATGGTATGCAGGAAATATCAAGCCACATGAAGATGACAAAGGCATTGGCGAGTTTGCTCAGTTCCTGTCACAGTACCTTGGCCAAGTGGAGAGTCTTCTTCAACTCATCAGCTGTTGCCGCTCAGGTGACTGGGAAGGTTACCTGGCATCTTTAGCCCCTTAACCGTGGGGCGTCACTTTCGTGACGCTTGGGAGCAAGGGATCATACAGCGGGGCGTCGCTTTTGTGATTCTGTGTTATTTTGAATTCACCCGGGCTTCCAAGTGGGGGCTTGTATCATCTATCAGTACTGCCAATGTCCAACACTAGTCAGCTCTCCTAATCTCATCTGTACTCACATCCATTGTCGACAATTTAGCCATTTCTCCCCGTTCTTGACTCCCCTCCCTACCCCCCCTCCATTACCCTATCCTCTCGCCTGCCCGGCCATGCTACGCTAAGTAAATCTTCCCTGGAATTTTTCACTGATTTCATCCATTGAAATAAGCCCTATGTCGTATTCTTATACCAAATAATATATACAATAAAGAAATAAGGTAAGTGAGAGTGCCATACACCTGGAATTGGCTAATTATCACCTGACAACACCTCACGTGCACTCGTTCGCTAATTTTCGCTGTTTTTTTCCCCTTGAAATATGCCGTATAATCTATTCTCGTAATAAATATACATGTAAGGAGGGAAGGGAGAAGCCTAAGTGATATTTACATTCACCTGGAACTACCTAATTTATAATGTATTGTCTAGATTTCCTGCCAATCATATCAGTGCTACACAAAGCTGTTTCAAGATTTAACATTGGTAGCTCTGATTATATACCTCCTAAGTAGGCCTCTAATCTATTTTCGTAATAAATATACATGTAAGGAGGGAAGGGAGAAGCCTAAGTGATATTTACATTCACCTGGAACTACCAAATTTATAATGTATTGTCTAGATTTCCTGCCAATCATATCAGTGCTAGACTTAGCTGTTTCAAGAAGTAATATTGGTAACTCTGAATAACCCCCAAGCAGGCCTCCAGGCTGCCCCTGCGTTATCAGTTTACTCTCATCTTCCGAAGTGAGGGGACGTATGTTTCTTCTTGCTGACTTCAAGGCCTTTTTTCACCCCCATGCAAATGGCTCTGTGACCTTTACCCCCTACTAAACCTCGTGTGGAAAGAGGTAAAGGGCTGACAATTGATAAAAGAGTGACTACGATCTTTCTATTGAGTAAAACAGTGCAAGTGGAATTGTAAATAATGTGTAAATAATGTGTAAACAGCAAGTGAAAGTAATGAATGTAAATATACGTGAACAATGGAAAATAGTTTTATAAGTTATTTCAAGTGACAGTGCACAACACAGTGTAAATAAAATAGAAATGTAAATAACGTAAATAAAATAGAGAATGTAAATAGAAATGTAAATGAGTAGTATTATAAGAATACGAGTATATACCCTAGGAGAAATGAAAGTGAAAGTTTCACTCAAGCATGTCTGAATGCTATGAGTTATGAGAGTGAAGATGAAAGTGACATTCACTCTCAATGCCAGTATACAGGACGAGAAAGTGAATGCTACGTATTTTACTGAAAGAAATTGAATCCCTACAGTGACAATAAACTAATACTACTGAAGGAAACTTATGGATAAAGACTGTAGATATATATAAGTGTTATATAGTAATAGAAATATAAAGTGTGAGGGGTTTTATGAATAATAAATGACAGAGTAACAAAAGCGAACTAGTGCCAGTGCGACGATCAGACGCGCTCGTAATTTCTATTGTTTTCACAGTGTTTTTTTTTTTTTAGTATGGATCCCAAACTACTTGAAAATTGTAGAATAGTGTTTATAGTGTTTGTATCTGGCTGTGGTAATCATATTACGGGTTGTCGGGAAGTGTAAAGTGGAGACTTCGTTACCCTATTTCAGAGGTCTCCACAAGTCCTACGGTAACCGACGAAGGCTCAACAATCATTCCAGGAGAAAGCTGAAGGTATGTGCCATAAGCATATGTAATTTTATTATTCTAGGACTAATAACTGATTTTTGGCAAATATTTTTTGAGAGTCTGTTGGAGCCCAAATAACCCCGCGGCACACGCAAGTCATTGGTAAACAAGCCCGCGGTGTAGGGGTTAGAGAACATCATCAAGTATTTCTTTGCCCGTGATCTCCTCAACTATGCTCGACTGATGCCTGTTCACCTAGCCCAAATGAATGCTCTTGAAGAAGATGACCCAGAGACGTGGGATGCCCTGAAGTCTGGTGCTTTTGTTGTGGCCAAATCGGAGATACCCTTCACCCGTCTCTTCACCGATCAGGCTCTTGAGCAGGAGATAAAGAAGCTAAAGGGACATGGTGGCATGGTTGGACTCAGTAGAGATGAAGCAGCTCTGGATCGACTAGTCACTACCACGCCCCCATCTGGCTTGTCTAGTGAATCAGTACCTCAATGGATTCCCCAAAGCTTCCAGATCTTCTGTCAGGAGGGAACATTATCAGCTCTCAGGAGAGATTACTCTGAGGTCAAGAGCAAATGCTCTGAAGATTCGACAGCAAATCGAGCTGCACTGTGAAGGCAATCCATTTGAAGTAAACACACCGTTGAAGAGTTTGGTATCGTCAGCGCTAGTGTCAAATGAGGCAAAGCAAGAAATTCTGCAATTCACAGAGAAGGGTCAGAAGTGCTTTGAGGAGTTCATTTCTCAGCGGTTGATGTCTACATCCAGTGTCTGTGTGTGGGACAAGATGAAGAAACTCAAACTGAAGGCCTTTTCTAACTGGATGGAAAAGGCAAAAGTACGTGTAGGGGATAAGGTCAAGTTGGGGGAAGAGCGTGAATTGCTTGGGCGATTTCTTATCATCCATGCCAGCAGACCAAGCTTAGTGCCAAAACTTGAGGAGATAATAGGGGAATATGAAATGTCAACAGTGCCTCGGTCTCTCTGCGCTGTTGATGGGTCGCTGTTCATTCCAACAGACAAAGCAAGTTTCATGCATACTGCTGAAGACGTCAAACCAGAGCCCCAAAATGATGCACCACAGCCAGAGCTCCTACATGAGCCAGATTCATCAGTCAGTGTTCTAATAGTTGATGCCATGGGTGTGCTTCAGGGTATGAAAAAGACACCATCCATGCTGAAGCTGTCAGATCTTCAGGATGCATTCAACAAACGTATTGAAAAGATGATGCTTGGCTATGATGAGTGTCGAGTTGTGTTTGATAGATACATGGACCAGTCATTAAAAAATAAAACTCGGCAGAACAGAGCAGCTACTTCTGTGGAATATGAAATCCACTCAGAGATGAAGCTAACTATGTCCATCAAGGAACTCCTATCTGCATCATCAACAAAGAAAAAGCTGACATGCATGTTTGGCCAGGGACTGCTTGAATACTTCCCAAGGGAGAGTTCTTTCCTGCTGGTCATTGTGTACGATACCGTCATTAAGGGACATGATTTCGAGGATTCACACACACATGAAGAGGCTGATACCTTGATTCCTCATCAGGTTCTTGCTTCTGTGTCTAATGGTACCATGCGAAAACTGTGCGTTTGGTCTCCAGATACAGATGTACTACTGCTGCTGCTTGATCTGGTATCTTGCGGACGCATTGCTGCTCCCACTTGCCTGAGGTTTGCAACTGGTAAGGGCACCAAGGCACGAGAAATCGATGTACTTGAACGAGTAAAAGTAATTGGGCATCATAAATGCCAAGGCCTTCTTGGACTCCACAACTTCTCTGGTGCTGACTGGGGAGGCAAATTTGTTGGAATTACCAAAAAGACATGGATCGATGCCTACCTCAAGCTTGAAGATGATGATCAAGCCGTAAGCTGTTTCAAAGAACTCGGAGAACGTTGCATTCCTGCAGAGCTTGAGAGCAAGGAGCTTCCTGCACAAGTCCAGGGTTTGGAACAATTTGTGTGCCGTGTCTATAGTTCGAAAGGTCCAACAACCTTACCATCATTAAGATGGGAACTATTTCGGTCAAAGAACTTAGAGGGAGAGATGCTACCTCCTACTCGCGCCACATTGTTACAGCATATTCTCCGTGCAAACTACATCACTATGCGAGATAAATCATACAATACCAACTGCCCAGAGCTTCCTCCACTTGAAGAGAATGGATGGACTTTGGAAAAAGGACTGTACGTTCCAGTTAGATGTCTTGCGCTTCCTGCCCCAAAGGCAGAAATTGAACTCATCAAATGTGGCTGTAAAACAGGATGCAAGGGGCGATGTAGTTGCTCTAAAAATGGTTTGCCTTGCACTCCTCTTTGCAAATGCTATGGCGGAGACTGTGCGAACACAATTCAGGAGAACATTCGAGAAAGTGACTCTGATGAGGATTAGATTGCCCTGATTTTCTGTAGACAGAGAGCAAGGAACAATAGTGTAGCATTCAATGTAATCCGTAATTACTGACCGAAATGTTGCAACAGGCAATACGACTAAGTCAATGACATTTAAAATGAATCTAAAGTTGGGCTAAACCTAGACGTAGGGTCGAAAGAATGTGGGTGATGCCTTCTGTGGGAAATGTGGCATGGATTTGTGTTGCCTAATAGGCCCAAATAATCCCATTTGTGAGGGTCTCTAAAGCTATCGATTGCATGCGGTTTTCCTAACATTTGCTTGTGGTCGAAATGAATGCTGGATTTCCATACCAGACATTCTTTCGACCCTACCTCTATGTTTAGCCGGACTATAAAGAAGTGGCATTTTGAACTGCAATGTGCCTATTTGACTAACTTTGTAAAAAATCATCCTGTGGTTAGTGAAGTAAAGTGATGTTAAGTTGACACAAAGCTTATTCCTCATTTAAATGCCACCCGGTGGACCAGAAGTCGGTTAAGGACTTCCGGTTGATCTGAAAGTAGCATAAACAAACTCGTGACACTTTAAAACCCATAAAACAACTCTTTCATTACTGAAATCAGTCAATAAACGGCGGAAATAGGGACATAGTCCATTCCAGGGGGGGCCAAAACAGAAGTGACCCCCAAAAAGGGTGGGAGGGGCGGGAAAATTTGAACCCCCTCATTTTCTGAAAGTCTGGTCCCTACTGAGTCCAAATAAGCAAAAAAATCAATTTTAGCAGCCAAATCCTACGGGAATACATAGCGTACCGCACTATCTGTGCGAGCCGGGGGCGGTGAACCTACCTCTCATATTTCCTTTACCTTGATTTCTAGTTGGCGTCTTGGGCTGTGGAAAGGGAATGATGGTAAGCCAAGCACAGTGATGGAAGGTTGGTTGTTTTTTGTGTTGCTGCTTCAGATTCACATGCTTGTGAACCCGACAGGAAGGTGACGAGTATGAAAGCACAGGGCAAGGGGTGATCAACAGTTGACATATTTGACATAGTTCGTGATATAGTTCCTGACTGTTCTGGTTCTATTTCACAACTGGTGTCCCCTGTATTAATATGTGTGTCTCGGCTGACAGCCAGCAGGTGATGAGTGCACATGTGTAATGTAGAGAGGCAGTCCACATTTGCAGTCGATGGTGTTCTATTGGCTGAGTTATTTTAACAAGTAGTATTAGCTCTGTGAATATTTAGTTAAGTTTGGCCACTTGTATCCTTAGGTATTAGTGTAGAGCAGCAATTTTTTTTCTGGTTTTAGAAGTGATAGGATGTTAGCTTAGGTGTTTTTTTTCTGCTTTTAATATTAATGATATTAAAATATTCACAAAAATAAAATAAAATTAATAAAAAATATAAAAAGAGTAAAAAAAAAATTTCTCTTTATGATCAAGGGCCTCGGAAGGCAGTTTAATGCTTCATGACTTACATTAAATGGTGTTGGTTGTGTATCTCTGTTAAGGCAACGAGTCATATAACCGTCACATATACTGATTTGCATCATCACTGTCCGCGTTATCAGTGTCCTTGATTGCTATAAGGTAGACTGGTAGGCATGGTTTGTGACGAGACAGAATTTTTCCCTTTATGATTGCATAGGGGCGACACCTAGGACGGTACCAAAGAATTTCAGATTTTTGTACATGCAGTGCCTTTCATACCCTTCAATGACATGGACCGGTAGGCAATTCCCGTCGATAAGGAAACTCCCTAATACTCTTCCTAAATTATTTATTTTGCTTATTGTACTTCACCGTCCCCTTCTGCTACTCTAGTAATTTTTTTATAACCACACTATGCATAAATAACATCTGCCTGTCTACCTATATAACGCCAAACGCTTCAGTCCTGTAAGGGATAGACACAAACAAATCTCCTTCATGTCTCCCTGTCCCCTGCCATTTCGCTGCCCTCCCCCCAGCTCACACCCCCTTCTCTCATATACCTCTCCACGTCATCTGTCCACCTCGTACAAAATAACATACAAAAGAATATTAGCCAGCCATATCCAAAAACAAATTGGTAAGGAATAGGTGTTAGGAAGATCCTTAACGGGCAAGAATACGAGCCTAGGACCTGGAACCCTTTTCCATGGAGTATCTTTGTGGAGTAGAGTGAAGGGATGTGGGTATAAAAGGGTGGCATGACTGTCGATACCAGGAATTATTCTATATATTATTTCAAAGAATATACAGCCTACTGGGTGTATTATATTAAAGATGATAAGGATGTGGCCTCAGTAAAATGGTGTATGCATATCGATGGTCATTTCACCATGAAGCGGGGTGTTGACATGGCTGGCATCCTCAGGTATAATTATGGTATCTAATGTCGTCAGGTGATAACTTTTACTGAGAGGAAAACCACATGACATATTACTCATGGCCGAAAATTGCTTGATTCAAGAGTCACTTAAAAACGGGTCGTCAGTTAAATGCCATTGCCAATAATGTTTACCTGAAAATCTATGCAAGAATATTAGCGTCATAATTCCACAGAAGAGTGAAATTCTATTTTTGTGTGTTCCGGTGGCTTGCTCATTAGTCCACACAATTTTATAAGCACTGATTGTTAGTACCTTGATATGTGTTGGTAAACCTTATCAGTGTGCCACGTGCAGAAGTTTAAATCATCTTCCATGTCGTGACTACGATAACAAACTTAGTTCATCATGATCAACTTGAAATGACTATTATGGCAACTAGTCACCATCTCTTCACTCCCTTATTCCTGCATCCGCTACCTAATCCAGCCCCATTCCTCTCACCTCAGTCCTCTGCCCCTACCAGTACTACCGTTGTCTCCTCTTCGTGCAGGGCTGTTGGGCTTCGCCCTCAAATCTTAGTCATTTGCACTACACAGGTTCACTTGTGTCACCATTAAACTTCAACAGAATGGCTGAATGTACTAGGGAATCTGTTTACACAGGCTAATGAGCAACATAGCACAGCTGCCAATGGTACCAAATTATACTCATCACTTTAAATTTCAATGTCGTCACTGTGTGTTGAAGATGACCAGTTTTCAGTGATTCATGCTTTCCCTTGCTCACCAGTTGTATCAGTTACACATGACTGGCACATATAATATGCATTTGCTTCCAGTCCTTTTTACACCACTACACACAGAAATGTATATCAGTGCCAATGATATATATTTTGTTAAAGAAAATATGATATTGTGTGATCATTGACTTCAAATGAGGGCTGTTTTTCAACTGCGCCTCCCAATCATCAAAACCAATGAATAATAATAGCAGCCTCTATGCCAGACAACCCCCTCTCAACTTTCCCGTGTAATGTATGATTAAAGTTAATGGGGACAATAGTGGAGTCTCTTTTATCCGAAATTCTTTTAACCATAATATGCTATTAACTGAAAGTTTTACTAAAACGTTTCCATTTCCTTTAACTGCAAAAATCTGAAATCTATCCGAAAATTCAAACACGGCAGACTTGTTTTGTGACACTTGCGTTAGTTTATGGTTGCTCCGCTGGTCACTAGAGCAAGTTACCCACTCCCTCACCTGCATCCACCTCCTCAGAAGATTTGGATGATGTGGGAAATGATGTGGAAATGATTGAATAAGGAAACAAAATATGAAAAAACAATTAGGTTTGACTTTATTTGTTCGAATTGCTTACGGTGAATTATGTAATTGTTTTGGTGAAGGTTTATTTAAGTTTATTTGAGTGAAGATTTATTTAAGTTGACAGTTTCTATTACAGTTACAAAAGTGCAGTTACATACATAGTTACTACAGTATATTAAGTGTTTTGGTGATGGTTGAGTGACTTTTGGGGTGCTGCTGGTGGTGGTGGGCTAGACGTCACCAGAAATGGGTGATGGATGAGAACAATACTGTTCCCTTGTATCCTACATATTATTACAGTATCTTTTATCCAAAGAAATCGATTAACCGCCCCGTCCCATCGATGTATGGATACGTTGCAACATTTTGCATTTGCCAGTCCCGATAACATACTGGTACTTTGTGCAATTGCAAGGTTCATAATTTGCACAATTTTCAATTTTCGCGCATGATTTTTCGTACGTATACACGGGACACCTTCCTCTATTCCTCTACAAGATGCCAAACAGGGACAATGCCTTACACTGCATAACCTCCCCCCCCCCTGCACGCCATTGTCTCTGCAATTCACCTGTTACCAGTGACATGGCCAATAAAGACATTCAGGGCCAGAGTGATTCCCCAATCGATGACAATGTGGAGGACAAAGTTTACATAGCATTAGAAGAAGAAACAGAAATGATGATCAGATAATGTGGCCAAAAAAGTCAGGTATGGCGATGAGTTTGTGAGTGAAACAATGCTTATAATGCCTACATTACTGTTTGAAAACCAATATACTCTCGTATTACATATAAATTCCTACCAAGTAAAAAATAAATACTGTTTATGAGTGGTGTGAAATAGTTACCCTCCCATAGAACTCGTTTTCGTTGGTGCCAGCCTGTTAGCAAACCCAATAAGGTAAGGAGGTACTGCTACCTGGATCGATATTTTTAAACCTCAGGTGAGCGATTTCTCTATGAATTTTCGATGTTTCTCATCAAAAGTGGAGGTTTTAGTCAATTTTTTTTTTTTTTCGAAAATACCTAGGGATTGAGGGGTGTTGGAGGTGCAAAATAGCTCGGGACGTGACGGGTTAAATGAAACTTTGAAAATCCCATGATTTTTGGATAAAAGAGACTGCACTATATTAGGGATCAAAACACCCCATTAGGAAATTGTACTTGGCATGAAGTTGACATGGGCTCATCTGTGACTAGACTGCAGCGGCAGTGCAGCCATCCTGCTAAGTTTCTTCGCAGTGCTTTTCTAGTTTCGGCTGCTCTGCATAGACTAACCAGCGGAGATACAGTACACTGCTAAATTATTGCATATTAGATGGTGAACTGTAGCAGTCAGATTTACAGTCCTTAACTGCAAGGCTCCTTAATTAATCATTTTCAGAGCATTTGGTACCAATAACAATTGGCTAAAATTGATCCAGTCATAGGTATAGGCTTTTGATTATCTGTTTTCCTTTATTTTTGTAGGGGGGGGGCAAAAGGAATTTATGTTGAATAAAATGATGTAACGGGGCCAAATAGTCATCAGAATGACAGGATCAAATACGCCATACAGAATGGCGTATTTATTAGCAAGATTAATATATGTTATTATTCTAAAAAAAAATTTCAGCGGGAGAGTGAAGGCAAATGATGGTCGCTTCCCCTACCCTGTTTGTCATGGGGGTCGTGGCTTCTGGTGTAAAAGGATCCCAGACTCCCACCTTCCTTGACCGTCTCTCAGGTCTGTTCACACTCACTTTTATTTATTTATTTATTTGTTTACTTATTGTTTTCCCAATATTAAATGCTCATATTATATAGAGCTGAGGTGTTACATGTGTGTGGGATACAGTGATATTGAAACGAAGCACCATCCCACTTAACCTTCCCAGGCACACTGACGCGAATCACATTCTTTGTGGTTTGGCATATAAACGCACGAAGACGCAAATCACGTTGTTAAGCAGAAAAAAACGCAGTGAAAAGGAAAGTTTTCAGCCGATTTGCATCAAATTTTGGTGCGTTCTAGTGGGTGCATCTCTCTTCCAAGGTAAACACTGTGACTGCTCTCATGAGGCAATGCGCAGCAGAAAAACCTCAGTATCTCATGACCAGGTGGGCTGAAGGGTAGTGCTGCTGTCAATCATCCCTTTAAATCCGCCATTTTCCCCCTCCCACCCAAAGCAGAAGCCATTATTGAAATATTGTGATTGTACAGTGTTTTTTACCATAATGTGAAGTGATTGTGTTTATGGAACATAGATATATTGTTTGTAAAGCATTGGGGCCCGTTATCAGCCATTAGGCCTAGAGGTAGGAGTGCCGTTTGTTATAACGGGGTTTCCACTCAGCTTCACCCTGCCCATAAATGATGTATTTTACCTTTACAATGAAGCCAGTACTTATATTTTGTGAAACACATACTGCCTGGATAAGTGAAATAACTGACCTACCAAAGCAGGCATTATGTATGCCATAGAGATATGCCATAGTTGCTAAGGAAACAAGCGGTCACGTACGCCATAGAGTCAGGAAGGGAATATTAGAGGAGGTAGGGATGGAATCATGTGATAGTGTTTTATATTGCATATGGTTCAGTGTGAAATATACATATAAAATAGAGCAGCGAGTGTTCGTCGAGAAATATTGTGTGCATTGACTGACTTAGCTCAATCCTAGAGCAAGTATCAGAGACAACAAATACACCACACAATCACAGACTTCAGTGAAAAGGTATTGTACCAATCTCAGACAATACTATACTGGGTATTGTCTAGTGTGAAACATACGAATAAAATAGTGCAGCAAGTGTTCCCCAAGAAATAGTGCATGCACTGACTGACTTAGCAAAAACCTAGCACAAGGATCAGAGACAAGAATTATGCCACACATATATACGTATGTCGTGCAGCGAATGTACAGAGAGAAATCTGTTGTGTGCATTGCATGTGTAGTGCAAGGAGGAGAGAATAAAATATGCCACACACACACACACACACACACACACACACACACACACACTACATAACTCCTCGTCTTCAAATCCTTTAAGGTTCTGCCAACATCTCAACACCTCTGGAGGGAGGGAGTTATCCGTATTTTGTTGATTTGTACAGTATATTGACCTATTTCTATATTTCTATATTTTTTACACAAATAAATATTGTTTTTTACATATACACATATGAGATGGAAGAAAGTTCGGCTTCAGTATCACTACCTAGCAAAAAGACTAGTGGTCATGTCGAGTTTCTGAGAGCACTATCAAAAAGCTTACGATAATTTACGTGTATACTTTGAGTAAAAGAAAAAAAATATCAAAACATAACGAGCGATAATGTAGAGATGTGGATGAGGCAGGGAAAGGGAGTGTTTTTATCTTGCTTGCGGGCGAGGAGGAGTATTCTACGTTTGTTGTCCATTTACTCGAAAGCTATTGGACGTATTGATCTCCTGTAAGAACCATGATAAAGATCAGTGAATTCTACGTATATACAGGACGTAACAATGTAATATCTCTGATGAAAACTCGTTGTTACATAAGCGGGAATATAAGGGTTACTGTGTGCACATGAGGAAAGTGCAGCACGATAATGACTACCCAATAGTTTTTTGCAGTTAACTCAGACACTACGAGGCCTGTCAAAAATCGGCGTGGCCCATGAGAAAGCTCATGAAATTCTCCACAAGATTATGAAATAAAAACATAACACGTGCAAGAAAACTTTTGCAGAAAAGCTCTCTCCTTTTTTTCAAAAAATGGGTTTCAGTTTTTAGGTATTTTCTCAAAAACTATAAATCGTATCGTAACAGGGCTTTTCCATTAGAAAGCTGATGAAATTCCCAACCAAAACTTCTAGTAACATTTTTCTGGATGATGGAAAACATTCGAACTAGGATGTTGGGAAATGAAATTGACGTTCGGAAATGTTTATTCACGGTGGCCTAGTGTACTTTTATTCGTATTTTTCTGTATTTTTTTTTTCTTTTCTTATTCGCTAGAACTACATCAGCAAATAAGATATGTAGGTTTCATGGCAATATAGAGAGGTTTGGGTGGCGAAAATAAGGCGAGAATACTTGTTTTCAGTGGCTGGTGGGGAGGTGGGTGGAGTAAAATTGTGTGTCGGCAAAACTTGTAAAACTATGCGTTCGTGAGAGGGTTAATACTATATTCTATTCTACTCTAACTTGGTCTAGAATTGCCATCTCTCCATTGTAAATGTTCTCTTGCAAGAATAGATTGCCGCTAGATCATGAAACTAATTATGATGAAGTAATGTGACGAAATGTAGACCCATATAAATGGTTGCAAAAAGACAAAAATTTGAGTCGTTAGAGTAAAAAGAGTATAGTTTCTGTTGATTCTCTCTCGAAGGTTTGATATTCCTCACCTAGTGTTGGGATATGTCTATCAGTCAGTTCTCGTGCATTTTTTTTTTTTTTTTTTTTTTTTGCTCTTCTATCTATAGTCAGATGCTTGAAACCCATAGGGCAGTGGTTCCCAAACTTTTCCCCAATTTTACCCGTATTCAATGTCTGACAGGTTGGAATTACCCCAAAGTAAAATGTTACTCTTTGTTATTATTTAGTAAGTTTACTACACAAAATGCAAACATACAAATGTATTTCTATCCTGCACTACACAAGACTCAGTAATGAAGCAACAGTCGCAGTGCTGCTGTAAACTGGGTGTGATGGCTGAATTCATTTTTTAGAAACCAGATTTTGGATGCGTGGTTAAGTCTTTGACAGAGCCATCCTCATATCTGAGCTTGGAATGAGGTGGTTTCTAGTCCTGGACTTGATGTGGTATATATCCAAGAACCCAAGTTCACATATACAGAGTAGGTCCTGGGAAATGGAAGAAATTCTGTACGTCGATAGCCTGAATCATTAGAGTTGGATATCCCACTGCTCCTTGCTTGAGCCAGAAAGATGTGATGTTCTCGATTGTGTCGAAAATGCCACGGATCACGAAATCATTTTTCAACTTCAAGAATTCGTCTTTTGCAGGGTCGTTGTCATAGATGATATCTACGGCGACAGGAAATGGTTATTTCATCCACGCGGTGTTCTTCTCCAGAGCCTCATTTTCAGGAAAATATTGAGTGTGAGTAGATGCTCAACAGTTTCAGTCGTCGGGCACTGAACCTCTCTGTTTGAAGAAATTGGTCTAGCCTTGCCAATATAACGACACTGTTGGCATGGACTCGCCTTTACTATAGTTCCATTTGTTGACAGAATGTATCCATCTATAACATCGATGAAGAAATAGAACTTTATGAATAAAAGGCAAAGAAAGCTTGATGATACCAATTAGCAAGTAGCCTATCTACACATCAGCGAAAAATAAACATGGTTAACAAACATTATTCATAAAATCATTCAAGTTTAAGCTAATTCGTAACTCACTTTTATCACCAATATAGTAATATGACATTGTGACTAAGCTTTCGTTACCTCCAGTCACGGAGTCACTGAACAACATACACCCACGCAGTGTGGCTCCTGGAGCGATACTGACTTAAATGAATATCTGATCACTAATGGAGACTCGAGGAAGATAATTATAATTCATGAGTTGCCAAACACGACGAATGTAAATGTATAAGTGTTATGGCACCGAGCATCCAGAAGCATATTACCTCAGCCAAAATGCTGTTTTTACCCTAGTTAGAGTACTTACCCCGGGTTTGAGAATCAATGCAGTAAGTGGTTTTTACAAACAAATCGTCTCCATGTCGCCCAGTCCCCTCCCTTTTAGTTGCCCTCCTCCCAACTTCCTTCATACAATTGTCTACCCCATCCGTCCATTTCATCCTCGGTCTCCACCTCCCGCTCTTCCCCTCCACCTCACTCACATATGCTTTCCTAATTAGTCTCTCACTCTACAATCTCTCTACATGCTCTTGGTACTGGTAATGTAGTTAACAAATGAGTTCAGATAGGGCAGGAGTGTACATCTTAAATCTCCAAGAACTTGTGGCTGACTAAAGTGGTAGACTGGGGCTTGGAAACTTTAAAGGGGAAAAATGAAACTACTGTTTATGACAAAATTAGAACACCAGACTTCAAACAGTGACGAGAAAATCCTGAACTTACTATTGCGAACATGGATAATGAAGTGAAGGAGCGTTGTGGTGTGGATGTGGATGCTATAGAGAGCGTTAGGAGAAATACATTGAGGTTGTTTGGCCATGTGGAGAGGATGGAAAGCTAAAGACTAACGAGAAGAGTGTATGTGAGTGAGGTGTAGGGAGGGAGGGGAAGGCGGAGGATGAGATGGAGGGAAGGAATGGAGAGGTACATGAAAGTGGGGTGTGTGAGCTTGGGGGAAGGGCAGTGAAATGGCAAGGGACAGAGAGACATGGAGGTAATTTTTTTGTGGCCACCCTTTACGGGATTAAGACGTCTCGCAATAGATTGGTAAAATATCAATCCATTTCATTACGACAAATAACAACAGAGTGAACAATAACTTTTGAACTCTAGTAAGGCGCTCTTTGGAATTCAGCATATTCTCGGGATAATGTGTAGGAGTTTCATATTTGTTTGTCTTAACCCTGCTCAGGCAGAGTCGGTCCGTGTTGCATAGCAGGTAAAAGTGGGTCTCTCAGACCCAAAAATATAAAAATTCGGGAAAAATGTTCATGTTTACTTTATTCCAATACTGAAAATAGAGTAACATACAGTATTTAATGTTTCTGCAACACAAACATGTATTAACTGTTCTGTTCTTTATATTTTTAACAACTTTCTTTAAAAAAAACATAGAAAAAACAGTAAATAAATTTTGGTCTTTTATAAGAAAAAAAAAAAAAAAATCTGAATGGTTGCTTGAGTGGTCCCAAAGCTTGGTATGGGATGGTGCCTCACGTGAAGAGGGGCTGCCAGACACTGCATTCATATCTGCATTCAGGGAGAAGAAAATATCTCACACAGCTCAGGTAGACGTGGATCTCACATACCCAACTTATACTTACATTCCCTTATACTGTGGAAATGGAAAGAGAGCTTGAAGTAACTCCCTCACCCTTTGCATGGATACCTAAAGTTAGGAAGCTACTGAGAACAGGGCTCCCGGGTATTTAGAAGTTAATGAACTGGAAAATGGGACAGGGGGTGGGTCTCTCAGGCCCACCTCTACCTGAGCAGGGATAAAAATGGGTGATATTCCTGACCGCAACTGTACGTATACTACTTCCTTTGTTTTGCCTCTTTCTGGCCAGGTCGAATATATACATCTCATTGTGGAGAAGGGTTAAAGGATTCATGCAGGAAATATGTAAGTACTCGAGTTGGACAGCTTTCTATTTTAACCATAGGAATATAACACACACACACACACACACACACACACACACACACACACACACACACACACACACACACACACACACACACACACACACACACACACACACACACACACCACACACACACACACACACACACACACACACACACACACACACACACATCTCTCTCTCTCTCTCTCTCTCTCTCTCTATCAATCTATCTGCCTATCTTCCTAAATAACGAACTACATCATAGTGCTGATTCTTATTTTGCCTTCACAGGCAACTGCGCGATGGAAGAGTATGTGAGTGAGGCAATGAAGGCAACGGTCAAGCAAACAGAACTGGACAAATGTTTCCCTCTCTTCCTGTCAGATGGCCTCACATCAGTACTCAGTCTTCTCAGCAGAAATAAAGTATCTCATATTTACTGTATCAGGCTCATCAATCTCTCTCTCTCTCTCTCTCTCTCTCTCTCTCTCTTATAAGAGGACTATGTAGTTTGTTTGAATGATAACCCAAACAGTCAGCAAGAAATTTCTACTCATATCTTCATGTTCTCAGATCTTGTGATTGAATTCCATGTTTGGTAATGATTCAAGACAATTCTTCCAACCCTAATGAAGCTTCAATGTTCCAGTGTAGAGTGTGACTCTTTGCTGTGGTACAGCATTCGTGGATTGTAATAGCTTTATGTTGTGTTACAGTACATGGATGATGCTGGAGCGTGGTTGGGTGTGGGTGTGTTTGGTGTGGGTGTGGGCGGCCAAGATGATAACATAACGCAGGCACAGTTCTCCTGGGTGGTCGGCCAGGCTCGCCGGGTAGGTCATTGTCACATTACTGCTGAGGCAGGTAGGTCACTGTTACATTGCTGCTGAGGCAGGTAGGTCACTGTTACATTACTGCTGAGGTGGGTAGGTTACTGTTACATTACTGCTGAGGCAGGTAGGTCACTGTTACATTACTGCTGAGGCAGGTAGGTCACTGTTACATTACTGCTGAGGCAGGTAGGTCACTGTCACATTACTGCTGAGGCAGGTAGGTCACTGTCACATTACTGGTGAGGCAGGTAGGTCACTGTTACATTACTGCTGAGGCGGGTAGGTTACTGTTACATTAGTGGTGAGATGGGTGGGTCACTGTCACATTACTGCTGAGGTGGGTAGGTCACTATTACATTACTACTGAGGCGGGTAGGTTACTATTTCATTACTGCTGAGGTGGCGAGATCACTGTTATAGTACTGCTGAGGAGGGTAGGCTGCTGAGATAACTTGTATCTTCTGTGACGTCATCAGCTGCGTCAGGTGTCATGGTGCGTGATGGTGGTGGTGGTGAGTGATGACCCAGCCTTCCTCAACGCCTTCGCCCACTGGTCCCTCAAGGGCCGCCTCCTAGTGTGGTCCACCAGGCTCCTGGTGCTCACTGGCCTGCCCAGGGACGACCTCGGAGCTTTGCTCTCCTCTCACTGGACGTTCTCTATGATGAACACCATGGCCATCAATATCGATTTGTCTGCACGAACACCCATGTAATTTCATATTCTTCACCTGTATAAGTTTATATTGCACACCCTTGTAAGTCTGCACCAAAAGATACACAACTTTAACACAATATTATAACTGCTAAGTTAACCCATCCCATATTGGCAGATTTTTAACCAATGACCTCCCCCAGTCCCGGCAGATTATTATTTTTGGCTAAAACCTCATGTTTTTATAAGACACATCGAAAATTCATAGAGATATCACTCACCTGGGCTTAAAAATACCGGTACATGTAACAATACCCCTCACCTGGCTGCGTTTTCTATGGAGCCTGGCTCCTAAGAAAGCTTTTTCTATGGGAGGGGAAACTATTCCAAACCACTCATAATAGGTAGATATTTATTTGGTATGATTTTATATGTTGTACAAGAGTATATTGGTTTACACATAGTAATATAGGCGATATAAGCATTGTTTCACTCACCAAACACCTTTTTTGGCGACATTCCCTGATCATCACTTCTGACTGTTTCTTCCTCTAATGCTACATAAACTTTGTCCTCCACATCGTCATCAATTGAGGAATCACTCTGGCCTTGGATTTCGTACCATGGCACGACATGTCTTTACTGGCCAAGTCACTGGTAACAGGTGAGTTGCCGAGACGATGGCATGCGGGGGGGAGGAGGTCACGCGGGGTAAGGCATTGTCCTCGCCTGGCCTTGGGTAAAGGAAGGTGTCCCATGTATGCATAACAATAATCGTACAAAATTTGAAAAATGTGCAAATGACAGACCTTGCAATTGCAGTGCATTTATAAACGTTAATGGGAGTCACAGTAACAAAACATTCGGGCACCTATGTACGTCAACGGGATGCGGCAGGTTAAGATAGGAAACATATATAATCGAACCAGAGCAGTAAATGTAACAAATCATACTGTTTGTAGCCACCAGTAAGAGTAATCAGTTTATGCACAGTAACATGCATGAAACTTATAAGAAGTATATTGAACAACAGCAACTTATGTTAAGCATTTTTGTTTGTATGTTTTTATGTATGTATGAAGAAACTGGGAGCGTCAAGAGTTTGGGAACACAAAAATAAGTTCTGTTTTTCTATCTATGTGATACCCACCTTTGTTTGAATAGGGAGAGAATAGAGACAGGGAGATGCCAATAGGAGCATCACACCTGGTCCTTAGTAAGAAACTGAAGATGAAAATAAGAAGAGGACTGTTAGTGTCTGAGTGAGATCAGTGTAAAGCCACATAGGTAACTAATGAGAAGTGAGCCAGTAAATTGTCCAGCCATCTCATTTTGCTGTTTCTTTAAAAGGGTGTAGCCATCAGAGGTATTTCCTGTCCCCTGTGCAAGAACTCGGAGAGTAGGTTGTTTGACTAGGTTGTGCAGATATGAACAACGTGAATATAGTTCTGTTATAAATATACTTGGCGTTAGGAGAGCATGGGTTACTCTGAATGTTTGTAAGTAGAACTTGCAGCATTTGAAAAGCGCATTACTCATGAGAAAAATATTACACTTCTGTTTATCGGTATATTCACTGAATCACCACTTACACCTCATTGAAGGAACAATAACATTCCTTGTTTTGATACCGACATTTTAAATTGGTATAGAGTTTCATGATCTTTTTTGTTAACCATACAAACTAAGTCGATATTACAGAGTTACAAAAAGTATAGAGTGGAACGTTGAGGTGTAATATCCAAACTAAATAGCTAAGGATGAGGTTTTACGAGATCACCAGAGTCACTTGGAATATGCAGGTGTGTCGTGTTTAGACAAAGTGTTACGCGAATGGTTATCACCATATTTACACTTGTTTGGCCTAAAATTGCCATCTCTCCATCCTGAATGCTGTACTGTAACAATAGATTAACACTAGAATATCGTGCTAGTCACGAAGTGCTTTGGAAAGTATGTTGAGCCGTTGCATAGCCCATTTTCGCCACTCAGCTATCTGAAATAAACCGTTAAAGGATAAAATCTGACAATTTAGAGAAAAAGCGTTATGGTTATTTGTTGAACTACTGCTTACATCTCGGTGAAGGAACAATACCGTCAGTGTTCCCTTACTTAATGTTTGTTGTGTATTATGGATGTGGAATATATCGTTGTGTTCCTTTATTTTATATCTACTGAGTATTAGAGATGTGGAATATGTCACTAGCTTCCTTTATTTAACATTATTGTGTATTAAAGATCTGGAATATATTGTTAATGATTCTTTTATTTAACATTTATTGTGTATTTCAGATGTGGAATATTTGCACACCTGCCATACACCCCCACCGGTGCTCGGGTAGTGCAGGTGGCCTCATGGACCCACACGCGGGACTTAATGCAAATAAAGTCTCGAAGCATGTTTCCTGATAAATTCCTCAAGTTCGTAATATACCCAGTCTATCTATCTGTCTGTCGCTAGATGTTTTTATTCAGTAGCAGTGGCCAGAAACAAATCGCCTCCACATCTTCTTATCTTTTGCCATCAGGCTGCTCTCTCCAATTCACACACCCCTCACTAATACACCTCTCCACTCCATCCACTGTTTCTTATCAACTTGAGGATGTCACTATACCCTCTTCACATTTTCCCCCAAATTTGCTCTTTCTCCTTGACTTCTCAGCTATAACAGTGGAAGGACACCAGAATGTAGCACTAGTCACAGTGATGTGCCGCGGACAAAACCATACAGCAGAGCAACAAAAACATACAGCAGAGCAGTAGTATTGTGATTTTCTGCAATTGAGCTAAGGAGAAGCTGTAAAAGGAGGTAAATCTCCGCCAAGGTAAAGATATACTTCATTACGCCAGTCCATCTGATCGAGCACACCCGTCGACCTCAGGTAAGCAACTGGTCCTATAGGGTTGTCCAAATGATTCCCCATACCGTTGATATGTCTGTGTGTGTTTATTCTACAAGCGGGACAGGTGTAATCTGTGACTCCACCCACCCGAATCTAAGATGGTACCTTGTGAAGGGCTGGCTGATGTTCTGACCTAAGCCTAGCTAGATGAACTCGGTCATCTCTGTTTTAGGAAACCTCTGATGGGTCGGTGTCAGGAGGAGGGAATTGTAATATAGTGTTGTGATCAATGAGTTGTATTACCCTGTGCATGAAGCGAGTATGGTGTTTCTTCATTGCTAGTCCTGGAATATCAGGAGGTGGAATGTCGTTCCCAAGCAGAGGGTTTGATAATGTTTTGTTGTGATTATTTTATGTGCCTAAGTATGTTGTGTTTCTCTGTCATGTGATGACAAGGGGTCTGTGAATTGGCACAGACTGTTGCATTCTGTAAAACTGTGGATTTCAAATCAAGGTAGTCCCTGATAGGGAGGACTTTAGTTTCAGGGTGTAAATATGCTGTGGGCGTGGTTTTGGTGCAGCGAGTGGTGATATGTAGGGCGTTGTTCTGTATGGTTTACAAGATACTGTAATTATAACATAGGATGGGAACCCATGCCAGGGAGGCATAGGACATCACTGATATAATGAATTGTTTGTAATAAGAGTGTTCCATTTTGTTGCCTAAGGTCTGGCCCTACAGTTATTCTGAGTGCAGTGAGTCTGGTGGTGCATTGCATTTTGATGTCTTGCATATTGTCTTGTCAAATGTTGCTCCAAGGAAGGGGGTATATGGCACACATACCTTGCTAAGTTTGATGTGGGGTAAGCACCAGTGTTCATGCTTACTACTGGTGGTGATTGCAGTGGTGCCTATTGTGCTTGATTCAAATCTGCAGTGTATTGAGGTAGTTCTATTGAAGTGTGCACTGTGCAGGCCGTGTCTGTAATGTGGTGTGTGGTGGTTATGGTGATGTCATCTATATGAGGCAATATTTGTGAGTGGCTGGGGTGTGGGAAGTGTGTGGGTGAATGAACGTAAGGGAAATTTCATGTTCGTGATGACGTGCTGTGGAATGTAACATGTGCTTGTCTACCAGACAAACAGTTGGCAAGCCAACATTTGGTACTGTTTTTCAAGTTAGTGATGTATATCATGATAAGTTTATATCGAGGGAGAGCATTAAAGGCTTTACTTGTGTTAGTTGTAAGAACCGTGTGCTGTTCCGGTGTCGCAGAGTTGATGCCGTCTAATGCTTTTTGGGTGAGACATGTCAGTAAGTTGTCTGTGTAAGGTAGTGCATTAGGTTCATGTGAAGGAGCAAGAAGGACATGGGAAATGACTTTGTTGAGAATGAGGCATTCGATTATTTAGGATGGCGTTCTGAGTAGTGTTGTGGATCTGAACAAAGATGGGAGTATTGGGTCTTTCGATAAAGTATAGTGACAATTATTCCATGTTTTTAAATGTTGGGAATGCTACAGTGTGCATATGAGTTGTTGCTGATGTTTGTGAGGACCTGGATGCCTTGTGGTCCTAAATTTTTTCAGGTGCAGCTTGCTGATACCATCCAGCCCTGTGTTTGCCGTCTGCAAGATTCACAGTTTGGAAGCGGTCGTTCAACTGATAAAGAAGTAACATGTTGTCTTCCATACGACCCTCCGACAAGTCCTCAAAACAGCCTTACTAGTACCACCAAACCTGACCTGAATGAAACCTGTTGAGCATGTGTAGGCATTGAGTATTAGTGCCAGTATCGTGACATGTGAAGATGTTTGGCTAGTAGGGGAGCTCCTGTATTTTCAAAAACGTAATGTCAACTCTATTCCCTGAGTCGGAAGGAGGCCAGTCCTCACAGAATGAGGAATCTGGCAATAGGTAGAAAGGCAGATAGATGGACAGCATGACAGTTTCTGCCTGGACAGGACAAACATGCATCCAAGTTTCTCTTAAACAAATTATCACTCCCTTTCTCATGGCAATGTTATCCAGATATGTGACACCCTGTATGTTTGCTATTTTACTCATGTGTTCATCCTTCCTTAATTTCAGTATGATGATGTGTTCTGAGTTTATTTTTGCTGCTTCCGGACTATTTTACTCTGCTATGGTCATGTATAGACGGATTAAAGGAGGGTCATGAGCCATGGATGGACACACCACCGACTCGACTCCCAGCCAAAAATTACCCGTAGCTTTTAAGGGAAAATAACAGAATGTTGCATGATCACAGACAAAACTGAAATTATTGGTATCACCGCAGCTACATTTGGCGGTTCGGGGAAGGGAGCAGAATCCCTGACCTCCAGTCACGATCAGGTGAGAAAGTATCTAGTTTTTAAAAATGGAGTTTTTGTCAGTATCCTTACATGCTTTCATAGACGCGATCTAAGAACCCAGATTAGACGAGGGGTATGGAACGGGGATGGATGGATTGGGAATTTCGTGTACACCAAAGTGAGAACCAAAACAAATCCTCCAGTGCGGGTCGTGGTTTGCTTTCTATGGTGGTGTGATTTTACCAATTGTCCATAACGTTGATAACTAAAGCAACGCCGGTTTCTTATGCACAGAGTGACTTTATGATGGAAGTAACCGATCCCTTATTTATTAAACCTAAAATAACCTAACCTAACCAAACCTAACCTAGCCTTAACCTAGCCTTATCCTAGATCAACCTAATCTAAATAAACCTAAAATAAACTAATCTTAATTCACAAAATTACTAATTTCACAATCTGCCTGTAACATACATGTATATCTTTATTTATATATATCCATATATCGACCTACAGTTACCTACAGGTCAATAAGACATCCAGCTATCTTCCTGACACATGTATTTCATACAGTGTTGTTGATAAATGACAAAATTTGAGATAACATGCGAATACTTCCAAAATAGAAGCTAAACGGCCACTCGGCGTATGCACACTGAGCGAAACGGTTACTTCCAGCATAAGTCACTCCATGCATACGACATAACACCGCATTTTTTTTTTTTTTTTTTTTTCGAAACTAGAATTTAAAAAAGGTCGATGTTTATCCAGCACTGACAAAATGAACCGTATTAACGTTGGTAGAGGAAGCTCCCTAACATCTTTGCAAAATTTAGTTTTGGTGGATAAAGAACTTTAACAATATGCTCCTTATCCACAGAAAGTAAATTTTGCCAGATGTATTCTGCATTTTACTTACCTTAAGTTGTCACTATAGTCGGATGATTTTATCCAGGCACATCATTCATATAATACCAACCCTTTAACCCCACGCTTGGGGCTCGGTCGCTTACCCTCCCAGCCTCGAATAATCAGCGTTTTTTGACGCGTTTTCAAATATTTTCCAAAAAATAAAAAATAATAACCTAGAGTCAAAAACTAAACAGGAGATGAAAGTACAAACCTATGTCTATGCGATGACGTTATCAGTAGACTGGTAGGTTGGCGATCAACAATGGGGGGTGGAGGGGAAAACAAGTGATCAAAATCCACTTTCTGTCAGCATTTCGCCACCTGCCTGGGCGTACCATGCTCCTCATAACTTATTGTTTATTCCTTGTTTGCGGTGAATTCAGACAAACAAGCAAAAATCTCTCTCTTTTTATTATGGTCATACGTAATATATTACTTATACAAACAATGTTCTATATACAGTAATCCCTGTACTTTCCGGACGCCCACTTTCCAGACATACCCACTTACCGGACATTGTAGGTCTGGACTATTGGAACCGAAAAATGGCCAAAAAAAGAAAAAAATCTCCCCCAAATCCTAATTTTTTTCCACCCGTAATTTGAAATTGCAGCGCGGCGCCAAACAGCTGCTTACACCATGGCCTCTTCACCTCTTCTTTCCTCTCCCCTCCCCCCTTCCCTGTCAGGGTTGCCGTTTGTTATTTTTCATTACCAAATGTGGGCCAATTTGGTAATGAAAAATTCGTTTGGTAATGAATCAGAATAACGCATTACGAAACGGATTTTTCACATGTATGAGGATACACAGGATGGAGATGGCGGATTGTTTGCTCTCTCTGATTAATCTGCTACCCTACATAGCGTGAAAATAATCAACATGCTGTTAATTATAAGGAGAGTGATTACATGTATTTCCACTTGTATATATAATTAGTGAAGAATAAATGCTAGCTTTACGAATTTGGTAATGAAAAGTTAAATTTGGTAATGAAAGTTGAGGAGATTGGTAATGTGGCCGTTGTGATCTGGCAACTCTGTTTCTCTGACATCAACAGTTACTCCCTAAAAGATTGTGAATAGATGCTTATCGCACTGGAAGCCACACGTGCTCGTTTTTTGTGAATAAATAGTGAATATACTGCAATACCTCGCTTCTAGACCACATGGGAATTTACAGTGTTGTGCAGTGTTAAGAAATTTGAACTTAGAGTGCAAAGGATCAACTGTGGAGTGCAAATTGGCAGTTTATCTGGCGGTTAGAACTCCAGTGGTGCAGTTAAGAACAATGTGAAGTGTTAAACAATTATAACTCACAGTGCAAAGAATTAAGTGCAGCACAACACTGGATTACTGTATGTTCTTCAAGAGCATTTTCACAACTGCCAAAACCTTAGAAAGGCAGCCACAAACGTGATGTAAGTACCCTGGCTGAGGTACAGTCACTTCTAATTCCTCATTCTTTGGTTCCTTTTCATTTATTTCATGCTTTATGTCCATTATTGGTGTGAATAGGGTCTTAAATAGGTTTAAATAGGTGCTATGCATGTCCGGTAGGGAGTTCTTTAGGTGGCTTTCAAAGTTAGGCTGAGTTAGGGTCTATAAGTACTAGTCCAGGAGGCTGGTGCCCACTATCCAGACAGGACCACTTTCCGGACATGCCTTTGGCTCTATTACGTCGGATAGTGGAGGGATTACTGTTTTTTTTTTTTCATTTTCTTACGTCATATGGCACAAATCTTTTTCACAATATTTTAACATTATGAATATATATTTTCACATTATGAATATATATATATATATTATATATATATATATATATATATATATATATATATATATTTATATACAACCTATTTTCTAAGATATCTTACTGACTGTGACAGGCAGGGTGATAGTGGAGGGTGGCAGAGGGGAGGAAATCACGTGTCACAACCATACTGACACATATACACCCGCAAAACGCCCTCGATTTTTCACATTATTATTACTTATATATATATATATATATATATATACAGTGGGGCACCAATTTTTGCGCCTAATTGGGTCCAAAAATATTGCGCGAAAGTGGAATTAGTGAAAATTGGGGCATTGTCTCTATGGCAAAAAGGCTAATTGGTTCCCGGTTATCCTAAAGTAACATCAGATTTTCATTTTCACTTGCAATACAGTACATCAAATCACTATTGTACATTGCATTGTGAGATACAAACAATAAAAACTGTGCAGTACACATTATATGAGGAGAAACATACCACAGAGACCAGGTTGAGGTGTTTAATGGATGTTGGGGGTAAGTATCCGAGCCTTTCCTCCCGACTTTGAATGTCCCAGCCACTTTTTATCACCACCACTGCCTCCCGGCCCTCCCCCCACACCACCAGGCCCTTTCCCCACACTATCAGGTATAGTAGAGGCCACTGAACCGTGAGAATCCAACACAATGGAGCTAGCACGCTCGTACACAATGGCGGGAATGGGTGAACAGAGTGTTGACATGACGTCATTCAAGATGGCGGTGGGTTGCGGGCGGCCGGTGCAGGAAATTCAAAGTTCAAAATATTGTCCCAAACCCAAAATTTGTGTGCGAAAATCGATTTTTTTCAAGCGAAAGTGGAAGTTAGGGAATATTTTGTGCATGCCGCGAAAGTAGATTCCGCGAATCCTGCTGTAGCGAAAGTTGGTGCCCCACTGTACACTGTTTTCTAAGATAATTTACTGACTGCGAGGGTGGAGAGTAGCAGAGAGGAGCAAAACACCCACAGGTTTTCAAGATTTGCTCGATTGACTATAGTGGTCACCCGGAGTGTAGAGCATGTTTTGTTAGATAGACTATGGTTTTCATCCCGGGTTAAGGAGTTGCATTTAACTCTTCCGTGGCCATGGGTCTGGAATTTTCTGTGCACCCCAGGCCAACGCTGAGGCCATTTTCTAAAGTTTCGAAAATTGATTTTTTTCTTGCCATATTAAAGAGAAAATTCAGACACACCTCACAGTGCAAATCCCAGCTTCCTAGACCCATTCTGTGGCTTGCAATGGAGCGCGAAAGTTGCAGAAGTATCAGCAACCAATTTCCACCGCCAAGAGGTGCTGCCGCAGTGCAACTTTGCAAGTGTTGTGATTATTGTTTCCCCCTAAAACAATGTGAATGTGCTGAAATGTTCTGCATATAAGAGATATGATGATATCAAATGATTTCTGTACATAATATGTTAGGAATGGCATGAAAAAAATTATTATGAATATTTTTTCTCCTTTTTGATATAAAGTATGTTTATGGGAGTTTCGAGTTAAGTGAGTGAAAAGGTTGAATTTTCAGTCCTATATGTGAAAACTGCCCATCCCCTGAGGCTAGGCTCTCCCACGGGAGATGACAGTGGAGGGTCAGATCCGCTTAGCAATAGGAAGTTGAGTCGCAACTTGCTGCTCCCCACACCACTTGCATGGCTAAAAACAGAATCGTAATGTAGTTTCAAAACTACGAATAACGCTAATTATTACGAATACAGAGACAAAGCAGAAATAAATACGTTTACAGATGGGGGAAAACGTATTATTTCGTAAACAGCGGAAATAAATACGTTTACAGGTGGAGGAAAACGTATTATTTCCGTAATAACACGTTCACCTTTCTCTATCCTTTTACCTTGTTATTTTCACAATATTTGGGTCTGGTTAGTACTTGGATGGGTGACCGCCTGGGAACACCAGATGCTGTTGGCATCCCTACGTCAAGTGGGGTTGGTGGAGGATTAGTGCCCCTCCCTGTAAAACAATTAACTCTAAGCCCTTGGCCACCCCGTCTGGGATACATGGCGTCTGGCAATGAATGAATGAATGAAAAATGTTGCTGCCTGTTTGTCGTGAGTCGGGGAAAGTATGATGTTTTCTGCCTGGGTCGAGATAATAGGTGCAACTATGTGGGTTTAGGCATGGCAACAAGCGATAAAGTTGTACATCCACCCGTCACGGCAGCAGGTGGTGAACAGTTTTCTACAAGTCGAACTGCATCGAATGATCCAAATCAGTACAACAAACCTGAGCAAATTAGGTAAAGATACCAAGACAAAGATGAATTTTCATTTTATTTTCATTTCTTTTTTGTTTATGCCTGTGTTTATTTATAACCATAGACGAGGTGGCTGTATGTGATTTGCAAGGGAAGAAAAAGATGATATTTTCTGTCTGGGTCGAGATAATGGGTGTAACTGTGTGTTCAGGCATGGCCACGAGCGAAAAAATCGTACATCCACTTGTCACAGCAGCAGGTGGCGAACTGACAGTGACAGATGAGATATGACAGCATGAAGGTCAGTCTCATGTCCCAGATGTCTGTTCACTTCCTGAAAGTTTTCATAGTTTTCTACAAGTCACACTGAATCTAATGATCCAAACCAGTACAACAAACCTGAGCAAATAGGTAAAGATACCCAGACAAAAATGTGTTTTTCACTTATTATCACGTCTTTTTTGTTTGTACCTGTATTAATTCATAATCATAAACAGGTGGTTGTCCATAATCGTAAACAGGTGGTTGTCTGTGTTTTGCAAGAGAGGACAAAGATGATATTTTTTGCCTGGGTCGAGGTATTGGGTAAAGTTGTGCTTGTTTAGGCTTGGCCAAGAGCGAAAACATCGAAAATCCACTCATTACAGCAGCAGGCTCTGAACTTTTTGATAAGGTATAAGGGAATGCAGTGTAGGTCAGTCTGGAGACGTTCAGAACGTTCATTCGCTTCCCCCAAATTTTTGTAGTTTTTTATAGGCTGCACTCAAACGATACCTGCAGCCATTTATCAGCTAAACGTCATTCGACGCCGGCGGCCACGGAGGGGTTAAACATTATGGCTCGTATTCTCCTCTGCTAAGGAGGCGTCCTAACACCTTTTCCTTAGCAGTCTGGTTTGCATAAATTTTGCTCCTCTCATGCATACTGGTTACATCTTTTCATTTCCAATACAGATCATATAAATATACCAAATGTGATTATCAGTGAGCTATATGCAGAAATATACAGCTAAGAAAGAGGTGTTAGGGAGTTTCTCTGTTCCTCTTAATACAAATTTATTAGCTCAGGAGTCCATGGGTACTGTTATGCTTACATGATCAGTATGTTCAAAGATTTAACGTCAAAGCAATATTCAACCCATCCTTAAACCGAAATGAGGTAAGTATTTTAAGCTAATATATTGAATTTCCCCTCAAATTTTACCCTGTTTTATAATTATGTATCAGATCATCTTAAGTATAAATTGACACCAATCTGGAATATGAAGAGTGAAAGCCCTACCCAATTGTAATGGACCCAGTCCAGCAGCATTCCCCAATCGGACCTGCATTACGTATTTAAATCATGACTAATATATCCACATAGAGCCAAAGTTTCTTATATAACAAAAGAGAGCAAGACCCTTATGTGGACTGTCCATGCGGTCATTGATGTGTGGAACGGGATGCAGCTGTACCTGTGAGTCCCTACACACATGCTCTCAATGGCAATGTTTCCGGGGCTCACAGAGGCTTACCTCGGGATCGTCTCCATCCATTATCATCTAAAATGGTTCTTGTGTCACCTATAGTGACGCATAAATGGGACGTCTGAGTCAAGTCTCTCTCATGAATACATAGTCCCCACTTATTTAGGGGATTAGTGTACTGGAAAAAAGTTCAGCTTTATACTCAGTCTTATCTTTTTTTTAACATGGAAATGAAAATAATAATAAAAAAAAAAGACAATTTGGATCTAAGGCAAAATTTGATTTCCACAAATAATATTACACACCTCTTCAAAAAATAATGTGATGGTACACTTTTTTTTTTTTTTTTTTTTTTTAAGATACACACGAGAATGAAAATGGCTACCAAAGTAAATTTACTGAAAAGGTTACCTAAGTTTCAATTATGCAGGATGACATTATAAAATATTAATTCATCTTTCCAATACGGTAATCCTCTCTCATTGAGGGGATTAGTGTACTGGAATGACGGGAATACGGGCCTTAGCCTTTCAGCTGGAGGAGATCGAATTTTACTCGTACAACCACCAACTGATTTACCCCTACAACCACCAACTGACTCTGTTCAAGAGAGAATTTTTAGTAATGGAGTACTTAATGGGTTCTTTTCCAAAGCCTGTTCTTTCAAAACGCCTTTCTTGGACGGAACCATTATGTCTGAAAACAACGAAAATAAATTATAAAAAATGTCTTTGAAATGAGAGGTTTAATAATACTTCCATTTTCTTTAATATTTTGCATTGCACACTGACTTCCTCTTTATTTATTTCTCCCTCTTCCAAACGTTTTATGCAGCAAAACGCTTTATGCAGCAATCGTTTTATGCAGCAAAACATTATGTAGGAAAATGTTTTATGCAGTGAAAAGTTCTATACACCAAAGCAGTAGGCAGCGAAACAATTAATGCAGCAAAACGGTCTATGCAGCAAAATGTGTTATGTGACAAAACGGTCTATGCAGCAAAACTTTTTATACAGTTAAGGTGACGTGAATAATATTTATGTGATGGACAAGATTGAATGGAAGAACCTGAATGATGAGAACAAGGCAAAAATTGTATATGACAGTGTGGTTAGATTCCCTGGACTGGCCTATGGGGTAAAGTGACATGTATTTTTCTCATGGGAGTAATTTTTAATGTGACCCAAGTGCAGGATGACATATACAAACCTAAAGGGCAGAACTACACAGGACAGCCTAAAGGAAAAGTAGATGGAAGTAATTAACCCGCCGCATGCCAGTCCATTTTAAAACGGTCTAACAAAAATCTGCGGCCAGTGCCAGTGCTGCTTTAAATCAGTTTAAAATTAAAACATTCACTGTGACCACATTTTTCAAGATTCGCAGGTAAAAACTAGCAGGCTTGTATATTAACTGTTCCTCTATCATGCCGCAGGCAGTAAAGGCCATACACCCACTTACTCCCCCCCTCACACTCGCTCTGCCTCATTCTGCATGTGTGCCTCACCCAGTGCTGTACATAGTGAAGGCATGTTGTAAATATATTCACATAAGAGAAGGGACTATTCATAGTGAAATCAATTTGTAAATATTTTCTTGTAAGTGTAAGAACTGTACATAGTGATGTCAAGCTGTAAACACCTTCTTGCAAGTGCCAGGACTGTTCATAGTGAATCAGGTTGTACCTATCTTCAAGTAAGTGTAGGACAATGCATTCACTCTGAGACAGATGCAAATTGTGACAGATGTCGAAGTAATAAATCAGAAAAGTGTACTGTACATTGCTATACTTTCCCAACATGAATACCTGAATCTACTTTACATAGAAAACGGCTTTCTCTCACGTACGTGGCGAGCGTGAGAGAACCAGAATACCTGTATATGAGTATGCAGGACGTAATAAAACTCATTTCTGAGCTTTGGTGAGTATTTTAATGGTGAAATTTATTGTTTTCACATCAAAATCTATCATTTAAGCCAATAAAAAAAAAAAAGGTCAAAAAATGCCCGGCACGGGGATGACCAATAAGGATAAAAATAGCTGGCACACGACAGGTTAAAGGGATTCTGAACTTTTCTTCATTCCTTTAATCCTGTGTCACATCTTATGTTTGTTATTAAATTTCCTGACTACTTTATTTAGGGAGGCCCTCTCATATAAATGGGGTTTATGAAGCCTACAGCCAACATTTTAATATCTAAAAATATCTTGTAACCAAAATATCTCCCGGCAACAGTAATGATAAAGCAAACAACACTTCAGGGGACTATTTTCTTAGCCAGTAAGGAGCTTTTTCAATGCAAGGTGTTACTGCGATATACAAGTATGCCAGGTTCATACATCACTTCTCTTTCCAACAGATAACCAGTCAGGTGGAGACCAGGCAGTCTTTCGTTACCAGCATCGTCTACCCAGTGCTACCTATTCTTCTTGAGAGGTATGCAAGACCTTTGAGTAACTACTCTGAATTGAGTCCACCTAAGTTAGATCAACAATTCTTCAGCAGTAATTTACTATCACACACCTAGCGAGGCAATATTGTAATTGCCTGCATCTGCGTGTGTCTGTGTGTCTGTATCTAGCTGTTACCAAAATGTCCCAAAATCAAATGGGCAAATTGTATCTAAACTCTGTGGGCAGTATCCAGGGATATATGGTTTGTTTGTTAATAATTTTGGCAAAGACTGTGGTGATGTGTCTCCGATTGCTAGAGGATTTAGCAGAAATAAATACCCTCTTAACTTTTTTGTTTAACCCGCCCAGTCCCGGCCACTTTTTGACCACTGGTACCCCCCAATCCCGGGCAATTTTTGACCTTTTTTTTTTTTGCTAAAACTTTCGCTTTTGGTGAGAAACATCGAAAATTCATAGAGAAATCGCTCACCTGAGGTTTAAAATACTCATTACAGGTAGGAGAGCCTCCTTACTTTACTGGGTTTTCTATCAGGCTGGCGCCAAAGAAAACGAGTTCTATGGGAGGATAACTATTTCACACCACTCATAAACGGTATTTATTTATCTACTGTTACGAATTTATATGTAGTACAAAAGTATATTGGTTTTCAAGCAGTAATATAGGCATTATAAGCATTGTTTCACTCGCTAATACCTGACCTTTTTTAGCCACATTACCTGATCATCATTTCTAACTGTTTCTTCCTCTAAAGCTATGTAAAGTTTGTCCTCCACATTGTCATTGATTGGGGAATCACTCTGGCCCTGAATTTCGTACCGTGGCATGACATGGCTATACTTGCCAGGTCACTGATAACAGGTGAATTGCTGAGAAAAGTGCATGCAGGGGGGGGGGAGGAGGTCATGCTGGGTAAGGCATTGTCTCTGCCTGGCATCTTGTTGAGGCAGGTGTCCCGTGTATACGTACCAAAAATGACTCGCGAAAATTGAAAATTGTGGAAATTATGAACCTTGCAATTGCAGGACGTTGAAGTACGTCCTCGGGATTAGCTGTGACAAAACGTGAGGACGTGGAAGTACGTCCTCGGGACGGCACGGGTTAACTTACTAATATTCACCATTTTTATCCTACCTTCAACGAAGAGAATGGGTATTTAAAGGGTAACTATTAGAAATTCTTGAGGTATATATACTCAATGACCTTTTTCGACATAATACCCTGGACTACATACTTCTAGAAATTAGTGTGATATTTTGCGTAGTTGGAGTAAATGGCGAAAACCTAAGACTTATTTTTCGATTTTAGTGAAGCTGTAATGATATGCCTCCAATTGCCAAAGGTTTATTGAGGTAGTTTTTCTGTGATGGTGGATGATATGCATTCGTTGGCGAATACTTTGGCTTTCTTATATGTAATACGTTAGTCAAGCATCAGACTGCATGTTTATATAGATTAAGTTCCTTTCTTTACATGTCCTTACCTTTTCATCTCGGAAAAGTAGGCAGGACCACATTGTTTTAGTTGAACATTGAGGCCTACAAGTGAGTTCAGCCATTCTTCTGCTCTTGAGGTTTAGGTTGTGATACACTGACACTAAAGCAGATTACCTTTTCTTCCTTAAACGTGGTCATAATATTGTCTTGAAAGATAGACTGGACCTCTGTGAAAACATTGTGAACTAAGGCCATTAAAATTAGGTAAAACATCTGAACTTTGCTGGGAAACGACAACTTTGTATTTTCAGTTCATTAATGAACATGAAATACTGTAGTACAGTCATGAACCGCTGGTTTTGTCACCCACTAATCCTGCTGCGTATTAGAGGGAAATCTTGGTCAGGGTATCACCAGTCTGTATTCTCATCGGGTAAGGAAACACCCCAACACCTCTCCCTTAGCGATGTATTTTTAGTTATGGTTGGTTAATATTCTTCTGTACATTATATATGGAGATTTTGGAAACATCAGAATGATTCATATAACATTAATAAGACATTGAAGGGTAATAAGCAAAATTAAAATCGATTTGGAAATGATGTTAGCCCCTCGCTCTCACATAAGTTTTTAAGTTTTCACGGGTGTGACAACTCCCCCCCCCCCCACGGCCGCGCGCTCCGATAATGTGTATTCTCGGCTTATTTTCACGACCCAAAACTATTTATTTTCCCATCATAGCCATATATGGTACTCGCCGATGTTTGTTCTACACGATAAGCAAAAAAAAAAAAAAAAAAAAAAAAAAAACACTATACAGAAGTTAGGAGGCTGAGAATACACATTCGTGGGTATTACTTTAGAAGTAACCAACGTTACCGATTTTCATTATATTACGTCCCTGAACTATTATAACTAAGACCTACCTCTTAAGCCTAGTTTGAGTTGGGGGAGCGAATTTTGTAGGGGTAGTCATGTAGTGACAGGTTAGGCTAACGCTTAGCAGCGGATGAATGTTGCGCCATATTGGCTGGTGCAGGCGTGTGTACTCGGTCTATGTCGGCTGCACTCGAGTGTACTCGGCTGGAACTTTCGTATGTATGTGAGTTTTAAAAACAGCCAATCAGGCGTTCCCGAGCAACAGGGACTTTTCAAACCAGCCAGTCACAACAGTCGTAAGTAAAACCAGCCAATCACCTTAAAGTATTTGTGGGTGACGCAGGGACGCCCAAGATTTGAAAGTCATAGTCATGGCCTCCGGTGGAGAAGAATGTGTTGTTGATTTCCAAGTTTGTATCGGTTGTAGCAAGGATTACTGGCAGATTATCAAGGACTGCCACAGTAATAACGAAGCATCTATTGAACTACTAAGAAAACACGGGGTTTTGCCAAGTGATGTACAGTGTAAAGAGTGTAATTTGACCCTGCAAAGATCGGAAAGGTACTGTACGGTAGACATCAGTGGTACTGCAGCCGGTGTTGGAAAAGTCGGAAGAGTAAGGGGAAGATCCAGTGCAAATTCACCGTTTCCGATTATAAAGGAACAATTCTACACCCTTAAAGGCAGGTCCGGGTAGGTTAGGTTGGGTTAGGTTAGGTTGGGTTGGGTTAGGTTAGGTTGGGTTGGGTTAGGTTAGGTTGGGTTAAGTTAGGTTGGGTTGGGTTAGGTTAGGTTAGGTTGAGTTTGGTTAGGTTGGGTTGGGTTAGGTTAGGTTAGGCTAGGCTAGATTGGGTTAGGTTAGGTTGGATTAGGTTTGGTTGGGTTAGGTTAGGTTAGTATAATGCAAAATAGTGTGTTTTTAATTAATCTTGATCTTGATTTGGGTGGATAAGCCCACTTTCGGAATTCTTACTCAAATTACCAAAGGGGGGATTTTCCCCCCAAAATGAAGGTTAGAATTAATTAAAACACCCTATTGTGCATTGGAACACAAACAAATTTTCATTAAAAAAGCCGTTGGTTACTTCTAAAAATTTACCCATTCGTGACGCCGATTTCACTTCCCAACATCATAAGTCCAATGTTTACGAATCAATCTCTACATGTTATACCATCAATCGAAAGAGAATTTTATTAGCTTTCGAATGCCGGGTGTCCCAGTTTGATACGAGGTATGGTCTTCCAGTAATAAGCGATAAAGTAAAAACTCTGGTTCAACAGAGTACAACTTTTATAATCCGAGAGATTTTGTGGCGAATTTTCAGTGAAAGCAATAGGTTTTTATTTCATTATCCGATGCAGAATTTCATTGGCTTTCATTTAAGACAAGTACGGTAATCCTAGGCCTTATAGTTCTCGAGAAAATTGCAATAAACTATGGTGTATTTTGCCGCGCGCTGAACCGCCGGAGGCCGCGCTGACTTACAGTATTTTCCTTTAGCGCGCGAACATGTTTTAACCTTGCTAGCTACGGTTTCTTCGATTTTATACCAAGAACTATCTTGTATAATTACTTCTTTTTAGTTTTTAGTCCTCTCGGAAACCACACATCAACACAAAACCTGTTTTTAGCAACAGAAACAGAACTTATTTCCCTGTCGTTTGTGTTGAGGTAAATAACAACATATATGTATATGTAAATATACTGACAGAAAGAGGTAAAACGATAATACATATATATATATATATATATATATATATATATATATATATATATATATATATATATATATATCGTACTTCTCCAGTGGCGACGATCTTCCTGCAGGACCACATCGGTTGAGAGAGGAGTTTTGTAATGTGTGTGTGTGTGTGTGTGTGTGTGTGTGTGTGTGTGTGTGTGTTTATGTGTGTGTGTGTGTGTGTGTGTGTGTGCATGTCTGTGTGAATGTGTATGTGTGTGTGTGTCTGTATGTGTGTGCATGTGTATGTGTGTGTATGTCTATGTGTGTGTGTGTGTGTATGTGTGTGTGTGTGTGTGTGTGTGTGTGTGTGTGTGTGTGTGTGTGTGTGTGTGCATGTGGATGTGTGTGCATGTGTATGTGTTCTTACCTAATTGTATCTTTACAGGAATGAGTCAAGCTCGTACTGTCCCGTGTCTTAAACCATATTTATCGTACATATCCTTAAATTTGTGAATTGTTTTGGCACACACTATTTCATTCGGTAGTGCATTCCATTGATCAATTGCTCTGTTTGGGAAACTGAATTTCCTTACGTCTTTATCACCTCTCTTCTTATGCAGTTTTTTGCAGTGTCCTCTTGCTGATGCTTCTTCATATGTTAAGTAATCATTTATGTCTATTTTCTCCTTCCCTGATATGCACTTATATAGCATTATCATGTCACCTCTTTTCCTTCTGTCCTGTAGTGTTGGTAGATTCAGTTTATTTAGTCTTTCTTCGTAGCTTAGGTCCCTTAAGCTTGGGATCCATCTTGTAGCGGCCCTTTGAACTTTTTCAATCTTGTCTATGTGCTTTTTGAGATGAGGACTCCAGACTACTGATGCATATTCCAGGGTTGGTCTAATGAATGATGTTATTATCCTCCTTAGCATGTCTTCATTTATGTATGTGAATGCTATTCTCATATTTGCAAGCAGTGTATACATGTTCCGTACCTTCTCGCTGATGTGGTCAGCCGGAGATAGTCTGTTATTGATAATCACACCTAGGTCTTTCTCTCTTTCTGATGTGTATAGGGTTTTATTTCCTAACTTATAATCCCAATCAGGTCTTTTTCCATTTTTACCAAACTTGATTACATGACACTTGTCCACATTGAATTCCATTTGCCATGTACTACTCCATTCATGAAGTTTATTTAATTCATCTTGTAGCTCTTTACAAGAGTCTGCGTTAGTAATTCTCCTCTGTATTTTTGCATCATCTGCAAACATATTCAGATAGCTCTCATTTCCAGTGTTACTGTTTATATCATTTATATACACTAAAAACATGATTGGTGCCAGCACTGAACCCTGTGGTACTCCACTAGTCACTTCTTTCCATGATGAGTAGTTTCCTCTTAGTACTGTTCTCATTTCTCTTTTTATGAGAAAGTCTTGCATCCAACAAAACAGTTTGCCTCGAATTCCTCCTTGATGGTACAGTTTCCATAAAAGTCTTTGGTGTGGTACTGTGTCAAAAGCTTTCTTGAAATCTAAATAGATACTGTCCACCCATCCTTCCCTTTCCTGTATTGTGTTTGTTACTCTGTCATAGTAGCTCAACAGATTAGTAACACATAATTTTCCTTTTCTGAAACCAAACTGTCTTTCTGCTATCATACTGTGTTCTTCTAGATGATTTATCCAAGCTTTTCTAATACCTTGCTTACAACACTGGTCAGTGATATTGGTCGGTAGTTGAGTGGATTTTGTCTATTTCCTTTCTTGAATAAGGGGACAATATTTGATTTTTTCCAAATATCAGGTAGTTTACCTTGACTCAAGGATTTCTTGAAGATTAAAAATAATGGTTTACTTAACTCCTTTGCACATTCTCGTAGTACCCAACATGAAATTTCATCAGGACCACTTGCTTTTCTTCTGCCTAATCTACTTAACTCCTCCTGTATTACTTTTTCTGCTATTTATATATCTGGTAGTATGTGTGGACATGCATGTTCCACATAGTCCCTTTCAAAATTTTTTTCTTCTGTAAAAACTAATTGGAAATTCTTATTTAGTGCTTCACAAATATCTTTCTCTTGTGTATAAGTGATTCCCTCGTCAGTAATTGATTGTATTATATCTTTTACTTTGGTTTTGCTTCTGATATAGCTGTAAAACAGCTTTGGTTGATCACTACTTTTATTTATTATATCCTCCTCAAACTGTTTTTGGGCTTCCCTCCTTATACTTGTATAATCGTTTCTTGCCTGTTTGTAATTATTATGCGCCCTTTCACTATTATGTCTTTTGTATCTATTCCACAACAAATCTCTTCTTTCTTTTGATTTTTTACATTCTGTATTGAACCATTTTTTTATTTTCTTATCTGCTTCTTTGTGCTGTGGGATGTACTTCTGGACTCAAATTTCATAAAATTCACAGAATTTTTTATATACAGCATTTAAATCTTGTCCTCTAAGCTCATTTTCCCAATCAACTTCTAGGAAATACTTCTTTAGGTCTTGATAATTTCCCTTTTTATAGATTAGGCTCTTTTTGTAACTGTCATTGCTGTTTACTATGTCATATGCTATCCTGAAGTTATAATTTAGTACTGCATGATCGCTTTTGCCGAGTGGAGGGTGATATATTAAACTGTCAATATCATTTTCTTGCCTAGTGAATATTAGATCTAGCACTGAAGGTACATCAAGTCCTCTTTTTCTGGTGGTTTCCCTCACATGTTGCGTTAGGAAGAACTCTTGTACGAGATCCAGGAGGTTTTGGTTCCAACAGCTTTCTTGGCTAATTATATCTAGAGTATTCCAATTTATATTTGTATTGAAATCCCCAGTTAGTATATTTCTTTCTGATTTCTCTTCCATTTTATGTAGTAATGATCTTAAACTCTGAATTGTACTCTCTGCCAGGTCCTCATATTCATCTCTTTCCTATGTGTTTGATCTGGGTGGCATGTACATATTGGCTACAATTACTTTACCTTCAGATGTGTTGATCTCTACTGCAATCAGTTCTACTTGTGATGGTATATCTAGTTTTATTTCATTGACTTTTAGGTTTTTCTTAGTTAATATTATAATTCCTCCTCCTTTTTTTAAATTTCTGTCTCTTCTCCATATATTGTATTCCTCTAAGTTTAGTATGTCATTGGATATCCTTGGTGTTAATTTTGTTTCAGTTAGTCATATTATTTGTGGTTCATTTTCTCTGACATAATCATTCATCTCTAGTAATTTAGAAACCATTCCATCCATATTTAAGTACATCAACTTTATCATATTGTTTATATACTTGTCATGACATGGTTCTGCTACCTTCCTCCTTTTTATTCCATCCTATTTGTGCACTACTTTCGTACCTGCAATCCTATTACTTTGTAAAAAAAAAATTTCTTCTCCTCTTCTGATCTTCCCTCATTTTTTGTGTTTGCTTCCTCCCTTTTCTGTTTCAGTAATTCCAGTTCCTCTTGTGTTAGGCATCTTTTTATCCATACATTTTTGAACTCCTCATTTTCCATAAGATTCTTTGCATTTTTTAGTATCTCTTCCACAGTGTTTACACTCTGGAAAGTCACCTTTAGAGGTCTTGTGTTGCTTTTCTCATATTTCCCTAACCTTTTGTGTTCCTCTATGTCTTTACTACAGATTTCCTCTGATACTTCTTTCAGTAAGCTCATTACAATTGCCATCTCCTTTTTGTCTCTTGTGATCTTGTTTTTTATTTCTTCCTCTTCTATACCAGTGATTACTATAGATTTGTTTATATCTACTGAATCTCTGACTAACTTTGGATTGTTTTGGATTATTCTTTTCACCTCCTTTTTAATGCTTTTTTTTCTCCACCCTTGTTTCTAAGTCTTTCTTTACTTTCACCATTTCAGCATACGTGGTTTCCACATCATTTTTGTAGCTTTGCACAGCTTCATTCACCTGTGTTATCTTCTCCTCAATATCACTGCTATGGTCTATAAGACTGCTTACTTGCCTAATTGTCTCTGTGTCATTTTTTAACTCTTCCATAACACTCTCGTGATTGACTACTGTACTTGCCATTTCACTCATTTTCTTCCTAAGTGTACTCAATTCCACTGTTAGTTCACTGATGGTTGTGTCTTTCTTACTGGCCTCACTTCCTGGTTTTTCTATTTCTTCCTTTTGCAAGTGCAGCTGCTTCTTTATTTCATCAATTTCATTTTTGAAAGCCATTTCTAGTTTGTTTACACGTTCAACCAGTCTATTGTGAGTCTCCACTTCAACCAGTTCTTGGTAGAAATCATCATTTTGCTTTTTACCTTTATCCCTTTTCTTTTCCAAATTTGCTTTAATAAAGTATGTATCCATTTTGCAATACTAAAAGTGCAGAGCATGTACTTACAATCCCCGTGTTGTTGTAGTCTAAATAAACCTCAGATGACTCAGCGTATTCTTTCATCTTGGTTTTCTTTCCTGTTTGAACAAGTCTTGTTTAAACTTATTATTTTTCCTTTCAGTAATGAAAAATCATTTAGTCTAACCTGGTACAGAGCTTGACTCATACAAAGATACTAATTTAGGTAATGCCACTGGCCGTGTTGGTTCGGTACGGAGCGCCGATGTCGCACATCCGCCTCGATTGAATCCCTCTCTGTGTAATTCACCAGGTCGGTCAGGATCACCTGATGGTCGTGATCGTCAGCTTTTACCCTCCCGGAAGGGGGCTGAGAGCTCATATAGTCCGATCTAAGGGCAAGGCTGTGACCTTCACACACGCACACACCCGTCCCCTTGCTCAAGGGGGACAGTAACCACCTACTTCGTAAGTGAAACTTTTCACAACCTGAGCGAGGCGCAAACTCCCGTCCAGCAGTTGGCAAGCATGTGTATGTGTGTGTGCATGTGTATGTGTATGTGTATATGTGTGTGCATGTGTATGTGTGTGTGTGTATCTGTATGTGTATGTGCATGTGTATGTGTATGTGTATGTGTGTGCATGTGTATGTGTGTGTATCTGTATGTGTGTGTGCATGTGTATGTGTATGTGTATGTGTGTGTGCATGTATATGTGTTTGTGTGTGTCTGTATATGTTTGTGCTCCACTAATGAAGGTTTCAGTCGGTATGGAACTGGTCGAAACAATCACCCATGCAAAGCGGCAAATCACATACAGGACACATGTTCCTTGTGTCTCTCCTCGTCCCCAACTTGAAGCACAAGGCACACATGAGCCTCTTCATTTCAGGGATCCTCGCCCTGTGGTGGCCCAAGGTGCGGTCCAGCCTCACGTCGTCATCGATGACACGGCGACGCTTGCTGGGATATGCTCGTGCTCTGTGATCCTGTCGTCGTGCGGGAGCGGCAGGCCCAGGCACAGGCTCTCCCGACGGACCAGCAACTGGAGGTGGTGGTGGCTGTGGCACCCCTGACGGTTCTCCTGCAGGTGGTGGTGGCTGTGGCACCCCTGACGGTTCTCCTGCAGGTGGTGGTGGCTGTGGCACCCCTGACGGTTCTCCTGCAGGTGGTGGTGGCTGTGGCACCCCTGACGGTTCTCCTGCAGGTGGTGGTGGCTGTGGCACCCCTGACGGTTCTCCTGCAGGTGGTGGTGGCTGTGGCACCCCTGATGGTTCTCCTGCAGGTGCTGGTGGCTGTGGCACCCCTGACGGTTCTCCTGCAGGTGCTTCTGGTACTGCTGATGCCGGGTCTTGAGAAGGGTGTCCTGGTGCTTGTGTCAGCTGGGTGCCACTTGATGCTGGCCACCAGGTAGGTAGGTCTGGGGCGTGGTGGATTCTGTGTCCAGATGAGGGTCAGTCCTCTTTGTGGCAATGTAGAAGATCGTAGATGATCTTCTCCACAAACTCAAGGAGAGTTACTTGCGTGCGTCTGTACTTCTTATAAAAGGCAAAGCATTGAACAATGCCATTTGGATGAAGTAGAATGTGATCTTCTTCGTCCACTTGACAGTTCGGCGTTGGATGGGGTAGTACTGGACCATCTGGTCAAAATGATCCACCCCACCCATGTACCTGTTGTAGTCCTAGACAATGACGGGCTTGTGGATAACCTTCTCCACATAGGCTGTCCGCCTGTCATCACCCCGGACCTTCCCTCGAACCTTCTTTGGAATGGTGTCCGTGGTGTGGAAGGTGGACACCATATTTACAATGCGCTTGTCCCTCCAGAGCAGGACAAGCACATTATCCTTGTGCCTGTATGTCACGCCCCCCTCAGGCAGGCTCTTAGCCTTGGCAATGGCCTGCAGCTGGCGTGGTGCTCCTTGAGGCAGCTGTAGGGTCCCACACACGTAGAATCCTACAGTGAAGATTCGTTCGCACAGGGCTACAGAATTGTAGAAGTTGTCCATGAACAACTTGTAGCCCTGGTCCTTCAATGGTTCCACGAGGCCCAACATGGTGTTCTGGAGGGTACGCTGCACCCCCGCGTAGACCTCCAGGTTCCAGATGTAGCCCGAGGACGACTCAGCCAGCATGTAGAGCTTGATTGCGTACTTGTTGGGCTTCTGGGGGTTGTAGACACAGAAGGACAGCCGTCCCTTCCACCCCAGAGAGCCTTCATCCAGGCTGAGCTGCTCCTCGGGTAGGTACAATGACTGGAACTGCTGAAGGAGGTACTCCATGACCATGCGAATGCGGATGAGCCGATCTTGGTTGTTCTGGGGAATGGTGAGCGAGTTGAAGGAGTGGAAATGCTTGAGTATGGTGTTGAAGCGCCTTCCACTCATCGTCCGCCGGATCCTAGGGTAGTCATGCAGCTCGGAGCACCTCCAATAGTGCTCGATGCTAGGCAGGTGTATGACCCCCATAAACAGGTATAACCCCATGAACCTGGCCATCTCCTCTTCATTGCAGGAGAATCAGGCATCCAGCTGAGTCCCCAGGAATGTGGCCTAACGGTTGGTCTCCACGGTGAGGTATGACAACAACTCCTGTGTGAAGAACAGCTGGAAGAACTGCAAGAGAGTTGTTGGAATATCCACCTGTATTCCAGGGGAGCCAGTGAACGGCCCGTGGCTCGGCGTGAAAGGGCCACTGCTCCACCCAGGATCCTCTTGAGCGGCGGTGGTGGCGGTGGCGACGGTGGCAGTGGGTCGACCTGTCAACACCCTTCTGCCTGCCCTCCGACCCCTTGGACGTCCCCCGCATCCAGGCAACGGACCACGACGACCTCGTCTAGGAGGGGACGCCTCGGACGAGGATGAGGACGAGACGGAGGCCTCTGGGGACACCAGTCTCCTCAGCCTGGCCGGCGAGGATGTCACCGTAGCTTACTGCACGGCAGAAGAGGGTGGAGGGACCATCTCGACAAATGATGGCCCGGCTTCCGGTGACACTGGCTCACCAAGGGATGCAGAGGGGCCTGGAGAATCAGAGGTGACGAAGACAGTGGTGGGACCCACAGGTCCTAGAGGTGTGTAGGGTTGCCCAGTCCAGCCAGATGATGTTGATGGCATGGTGAGAGGTCGTGGCAGCTCCACCTCCTCCACTCCCGAAACGTCACTCTCAAAATCACTCTCTGACTCCTCATCGAGGATCTTATGCCACTCGTGTGGTGCCAACCCGCGTGCCATGGTTCAATATGACAACAAGCCAACTGGAGAAAGCAAAAATCTGATGGGGCTATGGACCCTATGGTTGGTTGGCAGTAGCGTAATCTGCTGTGGGAGGACTGCTGAAATAAAGAAGTAAAGATATTTAGTTTACAGCCAGCCAAGCTCAGTCACTTGATATGAGTCATTTAATTCGCAGTCAGCCAAGAACTCGGCTCAAAACCGGCACAAAGCAAGAGTTCATTATAATACGAGTATATCCTTGAAAGACATCGTGTCCTACACCTGACTTAGCACACAGGTTTGGACCACAAGCACGTGGTTACAACTTTTCATTTTGTTTGCACATTACATTACATTTCTATCAAAATGATTATATATATATATATATATATATATATATATATATGTAATATATATGTACATGCAATTGTACCACACCTCGTGTTGCACTGCGCTACCTTTGTGCTAACTCAGGTGTACGACACACACTTCCTTACGATACCGTGGGTCACTTTTTCACTGTCTTCACATAAAACATAGCCCAGTTTATCAGTACAAAGGAAACAGTACGTTTCACCAATATATATATATATATATATATATATATATATATATATATATATATATATATATATATATATATGCAAACTAACCACAGGAGAAATGAAAGGAGCGACAGTGAGTACTTTCGTATATTACATCTTCAGACAGAGTGAGACTGAGACCTAAAGGGTAAAGGTCTTTTATGCACACCCGCAGCAGGTAGTGGCACACAGAACAATGGATGACCTGAATTTTTACCTGTGGATTAACTTAGGGTCACCTGCGGCAGGGAGTGGAACACAACAAAGGATGACCTGAATCTAGAAAATGCACGAGACAAAGGAGGAGGGAGTAGGAGGGGAGGAAAGGGGAGTGGGAGGGAGGGGGAAGGGGAGAGGGGAGAGGGAGGAGGGGATAAATACTGCTGCTTAAGACCTAGAGGATTAATGCTTGGTGTGTCCCACACAGGTGTGACTACACCACAAGGAGATGACAGGGAACAATCACGTGTTAGTCTGGGGGATACTGCTTTAAAATTTATTCATTTAACAATTTATCACACTTAAAATGACCATAGCTCATGTTTACATTCTTTTCATATGTGCCAGAAATTAGACAAGATTCTATTACATTTCTTTCATCTAAGCTTTTTGATCTTGCTAGAATCTTGGAGCCTGTCCAGTCAATATGGTGCTCACTGGATGCTTTGTGTTGAAATAAACCACTACTCTGTTGGAATGTTCTTACACTGTATTTATGTTGTGAGATTCTAGTTTCCAAATCTTTTCCAGATTGTCCTATGTAAAATTTGTTACAGCTTTTACACGGGATTTTGTAAACAACTCCTGAATTACTGAAAGGGCTGTTCTTGATGAGGGTTTTTTTTATGGTTTTCTCATATTTGAATACTACTTGTACATTGAGTTTCCTCAGTATGTGAACAACATCAAGAAAATTTTCATGGAAGGGGAGGCCAAGGGTTCTTTGAATGTTCTGGCGATCTGGCTTATTAGTTTTCCCTTCAAGGAATCGTTTCTTGGCAGCAGTATTTATCCCCTCCACCCTCTCCCCTCCTTCTTTCCCCCTTCCTCCCACTCCCCTTTCCTCCCCTCCTACTCCCTCCTCCTTTGTCACGTGCATTTTTTAGATTCAGGTTATCCTTTGTCGCTCACTGTCGCTCCTTTCATTTCTCCTGTGGTTAGTTTGCATACATATCTTCACAGTGAAGTGAAGTCTCTGCATATATATATATATATATATATATATATATATATATATATATATATATATATATATGCAATTGTTCCTGTAGTCCTTTCGTTCAGGGTGTGGCCCACGTTGGGAATCATCTGTAGACATGCTGCCAAATCAACCGTACTACATGCCTCTCTCTTATTTCCCATCTATGTGCAATTTGAAATTGTTTTTTATGCCTCTCTCTCTCTTATTTCCCATCTATGTGCTATTTGAAATTGTTTTTTTATATATTCTGTATATGGTAAAGGCTATATAGTACATTGAGTGTCACTTTTTAGTATTATAACAACGATTTGAATGATTTCTATGACATGTGGCACCACTTCTTTCCCATTTTGCCATGCTGAGGTCGGCGAGTGGTGGGTGGTGGTTAGACTGGAAGCGACCCACCAATTATGGGATTATCACTGTCTTCCTACCTACCCACATCCCACGTGTTTCTCTCTCTCTCTCTCTCTCTCTCTCTCTCTCTCTCTCTCTCTATCTATCTATCTATCTATCTATATATATATATATATATATATATATACACACACACACACACACACACACACACACACACAGTGAAACACGTGGGATGTGGGTAGGTAGGAACACAGTGATAATCCCATAACTGGTGGGTCGCACTCGTGGAATTTGCAACTTCTGTGACACCCTGAACAGACTTCTTGTTGCGAAAGGACTATAACCTCGCATTGCACTGCGCTACCTTTGTGCTATGGTAACTCAGGTGTACGACACACTTCCTTACGATAACGTGCGTCACTTTTTCACTGTCATTTCACATGAAACATTACCAAATCATTCAATATATCAGATAAACAGTATATTACACCACAACAAGTACATGGGCGTCATACATAGGTCAATTACGTGGCCCATACCTGGCCGGTGAGACGTAGCAGAAAATGATTTCCAGAGGAGTATGTGGTTCACTTTCACTTTCTTTTCATATTACACAGAACCAAATATATCATTTCATGAGATACGCAGTATATTACACCACCGCATTTTACGTATCTCGCGCAGCATTTCACTACCTTTGTGATGACTCACGTGTACGAGTCGCTTCCTTCCTTACGAGCACGTGGGTGACTCTTTCACCTATTTCTCCCATAAATACATAACCAAATATATCTCTTTATAAGAAACAGATTATATTTCAATAATAAAATGTAAATGCACTTGTACCTAACCTCGCGTTGCATTTCGCTACCTTTGTGCTAACTCAGGTGAACAAAACCTGCTATTCCTTACGAGGACGTGCGTCACTTTTTCACTTTCTTTTCACATAAAACATAGCCCAGTTTATCAATACATAGGAAACACACAACATTTCACAAAAATATATATATATATATATATATATATATATATATATATATATATATATATATATATTATATGCAATTGTTCCTTACGAGGACGTGCGTCACTTTTTCACTTTCTTTTCACATAAAACATAGCCCAGTTTATCAATACATAGGAAACACAGTACATTTCACCAAAAGATATATACGTGACACTTACCTGTCCCATAAGGTGTAGCAGAGAAGACGCTGCAGTGTTTATGATATTTTCACAATACACATAATGAAATCCATCATTTTATGAATCATACATTATATTTTCACCACAACAGTTCCTGATCGTGCTCTGTATGTCACATCTGCGATACTTAAGGTTTCGCAGACGATATTTTTTGATGATCATGTGGTGAAGTGTTTACATTCATCCACACAAGCATACGATAAACCTACCAATAACACTCATGCTTTATTTCACACAGAAAGCATACGGAATAAATATAACAATATGATAAAAGCAAATATTCCTATAAAACTTACTGTATTTCCTCTACTCACAATGGCTTGCCCTGGCTGTAATGCGAAACTGACTCCTGCCCTAGCCAATATTTCATCACGTACACTCATTGCACTATACCCCTATCTATTGCATAATAACACTATCCACCATGTATCAGCATAAAACAAAGACTTCATCCACACCTTGGAAAATACTCCGTTCTTGACAACGCGGTGTTGTCAAGCGGTTTCCCGCCTCCCTCAGCTAAGCTAAACGTTTCACCATGTCTTTCCTCACTCGCTGTTGCACACTACATTCACCTGCATCACTATCACTGTTATTCAAATGTTGAATACTCACATTGGGTGCAGAGAAGAGACAGCGTAGTTGCTGGGAAACACCGATAAACAGGGTAGCCTTACCAGTATCTTCGTTGGGCCAACGGTAGAATAACCGGCATGATTGATTCACCAAAACCTAATTCCCTATTACAAACACAAAATCTAATCACAATAGTGCCCAAAAACGACACACAAGCACTATTCGTACAGTGAAATATGACGCGATCCTGGGACGGGGTAGAGAGAGTAAAATTTAAATCCCCAGCCCCGCGCTACGTTCCTGCCTGACAGCTGATGTGTTACTATTCATCTCGCCCGTGCTACCGCGCGTCTCGGGCCCCGAGGTACCTAGTCATTACTTTTGGCGAGAGGCGCAGGAACTAGGATGCTTCCAAAAATGACGCAGATCGGCCGAAAACTTTTACTTTGATGTAAGTTTTTGTGATTTGAGGACGTAAAGCGCGTCATCGCAGATAGTCGCGGAAAGGTCCAAAAGATTCGCTGCGCATCATCGACGACGAGAGGGTTAAGGAGCTTCCATAACGCAGCTGAGGACAGTCAGTTGTAAAAAACGAAATAAATTGGCTAGGGAAAGGGGTTAGGGAACTTTCATAACACAGGTGAGGACAGTAAGGTGTAATAACAAAAGAAATTGGTTAGGAAAAGGTGCTATGGAGTTTTCTTTACCGACGAGAACACCGAAGCCAGCGACAGGGGTAAAGGGTCAGCAGAAATTACAGACCATATTTTACAGGGCATAGGCGGCTTCGTGACACGTCTTTCTTAGCAAATTATGCAGCATAATATATATATATTTGAATTCAGTTATATGTTATTTATGGCTTTTTATTATCGACATAGTTTATAAAATTGACATACAAGGACATATTTAAATGCAATAAGAAAAATAAATCGCTGAGAAAGATGTGCCACTTGGGCCCAAAGTTCGTCGGTTGAGGACACTTCATAACACTCCCACCTAAGCGGTTTATTGTGCTTATTATACTATACTATCCTCTTCTGTGCTACATAAATCCTTCCAACATCGCCATCATTTGCATAAATGACACAACAGGATTTTAACCACCCATAACCAAAAAAAAAAAAAAAAAAAGAAAAATCATTAAAGAAGAGGTGTTAGGGAGCCTCATTAACAGATACAAGTCTTAGAATACAACCCCATGACTCTGCACTGTACGGTCAGAGAAGCAACTATATTCCCATGCCCGTCAGAAGAAAATTTACATCTGGCAAAATATAGTACCGGTACAATGAAAATTCCTATTGCTGCCAGTGCATGTTTCAGATGATTCTATTTTTCCCGCATACATTTGTCCAGCTTTAGGAAAGTACTTGTCTGTGTGCAGGGGCGTCATTTGGGGGAGGGGGGCAGCGAGGGGCGCTCGCCCCCCCCCCCAAGCTTTCTAAGGAGGCCTCCAAATCAACTACGATTAATGAAAAAATATAAGGTTAACACCGTGAAATTAAAAATAATCTGAATTTAGCCTCAATACGTTTTGAGTGCAATATATCGTGTGTGTGTGTGTGTGTGTGTGTGTGTGTGTGTGTGTGTGTGTGTGTGTGTGTTTTCTTACCTGCCTAATTGTTTTTACCTAACTGTATCTTCACAGGAATGAGTCAAGCACATACTGTTCCGTGTATTAAACCAGTTTTATCACACACATTGTTTCATTCGGTAGTGCATTCCACTGATCAATTGCCCTATTTGGGAAACTGAAATTCCTTACGTCATTATCGCCTCTCTTTTTATGTAATTTTCTGCAGTGTCCTCTTGCTGATGCTTCCCCATAGGTTACATATTCATTCATGTCTACAGTATTTTCTCTTTCCCTGAGATGCATTTATACAGCATAATCATGCCTCCTCTTTTCCTTCCCACCTATGGTGTTTGTAGATTCATTTTTTTTTTTTTTTTTAGTCTTCGTAGCTTTGATCCCTTAAGCTTGGTACCTATCTAACTGCCCTTTGTACTTTTTCAATCTTAGCGTTGTGTTTTTGAGGACAAGGATTCCAGACAACTGATGCATACTCCAGGGTTGGTTTGATGAATGATGTTCTTATCGTTTCCAGCATTTTTTCATTTATGTATGTGAACGCTATTCTCATATTAGCAATGTTATGTACCATCTCACTGATGTGGTCAGCTGGAGATAGTCTGTTATTGATAATCACTCCTAGGTCCTTCTTCTCTTCTGATATGTGTAGGGTTGATCTTCCCAACTTAGAATTCCAATCAGATCTTTTCTCACTTTTACCAAACTTAATACATGAAACCTGTCCACATTAAATTCCATTTGCCATTTATTGCTCCATTCATTAAGCTTATTTAATTCCTCATGCACCTCTTTGCAAGAATCAGTGTTAGTAATTTCTTTTGTATTTCTGCATCATCCGCAAACAAAGTTCGCTTCCATTTCCAATGTTACTGTCTGTATCATTTTTATATACTAAAAACATAACTGGAGCCAGCACTGAGCCCTGTGGAACTCCGCTAGTCATTTCCCTACACGATTAATAATTCCCCTTAATACTGTCCCATATCCCTTTTTTTCTGAGAAAATCCTGCATCCAACAGTACAGATTGCCTTGCATACCTCCTTGATGGTACAGTGTCCATAAGTCTTTGGTGCGGTACTCTGTCAAATGCTTTCTTGAAATCAGAATAGATACTGTCCACCCATCCTTTTCTTTTCTGTAATGTTTCTGTAACTCTTATCATAGTAGCTTAATAGATTAGTAACACATGATTTTCCCTTTCTAAAACCGAAGTGCCTTTCTGTTATCATACTGTGTTCTTCTAGATGGTTTACCCAATCTTTTCTCATCAGCTTTTCTAGTATCTTATTTACAACACTGGTCATTGATACTGGTCGGTAGTTGAGTGGATTCTGTCTATTCACTTTCTTGAATAGGGGAACAATGTTTGCTTTCTTCCAAATATTAGGTAGTTGACGTTGACCTAAAAATTCCTTGAATATTAAATGAAATGGCCTGCATAACTCTTCTGCACATTCATGTAGCACCCAACCTGAATTTTCGTCAGAACCATTTGTGTGTGTGTGTGTGTGTGTGTGTGTGTGTGTGTGTGTGTGTGTGTGTGTGTGTGTGTGCGCGCGCGTAATGATCACAATAATTTACTACGTATATTAAAGGATGTCAAGGTAAATGTTCCTTACCCACTGTTTAGTTAACTTCAGTATCGAGCTGCCTTTTTTTTTTTTTTATTGTATTCTGGCTATCATTAAAAGCTTTTATTCACCTTAGGAAGTATGCACAGGCAGGTAGGAGTCTTAAGAGTTCATTTATATCAGTGGTTCACAAAGTGGGCGGTGGTCCGGAAAGATCCAGGGAGACGGTGAGGTACCGTGGGACCGTGAGGAAAAACGTAAGAACATAAGAAGAGAGGATAACTGCAGTAGGCCGGTTGGCCCATGCTAGGCAGCTCCTAGAAGAGTAACTGAACTACTAGAATGAGATAAGGATAGTAAAGAAGAAGGCTCTCCCCCGCCCTCCAAACCCTCCAGCCGAAGCCGGCAGGAAAAAGTCAGAAAGAACACCACGCCGTATAGAAAAACTGGCGTGGACATTTTACAGGAAAGTGTGAAAGGAGAATAGAGACTATTATAGTGTAACCTGAAAAGGAAAAATTTTGAATTAGTATTGGTTATAAGATTTTCTTTATTCTATATCCACCCTTTATTTGTCATATGCTTATCTAGCCTATGCTTGAAACTCTCAATGGAAGAGGCAGCAACTACTTTACTTGGTAGCTTATTCCATTCGTCTACTACTCTATTACCAAACCAATTTCTACCTATTTCCTTACTGAAACGGAATTTTTCTAGTTTGAAACCATTATTTCTAGTTCTATCCTGTATGCTCACTTTAAGTACCTTGCTAATATCTCCCTTAATTATACCCTTCATCCACTTAAACATCTCAATTAAGTCTCCCCTTGCTCTACGCCTCTCTAGCGAATGCAGACTTAGTCTTTTCAGTCTGTCTTCATATGACAGGTTCCGGACGTCATGTATCATTTTTGTCATTCTTCTCTGTACATTTTCTAACGAATTAATATCCATTCTATAGTAAGGACACCAAAATTGTACTGCGTAGTCTAAATGTGGCCTTACTAATGCTAGATAAAGTTTCAGTATTACTTTAGATGATCTATTGCTCAAGCTTCTCGAAATAAATCCTAGGACCCTATTTGCTTTATTTCTCGCATCAATACACTGTTGCCTTGGTTTAAGGTCGTTACTAATCATAACTCCTAGATCTCTCTCGCATTCCGATTTGCTAATTTCTTTGTTATCTAAGCTGTATTTAGTATCTCCAACGGTCTTGCCTACGTTAAGTACTTTACATTTTTCAACGTTAAATTCCATTTGCCAAGTTTTAGACCATTTGGACAATGTATCGAGGTCTTTTTGTAAGTTATGGCAATCGTCAGTCAAGTTAATGATACACCCTATTTTTGTATCGTCGGCAAATTTGCTGATGCTGCTATTGACTCCTAAGTCTAGATCATTTATATATATAATAAATAATAAGGGACCGAGTACTGAACCCTGTGGTATACCGCTAGTTACTAATCCCCAGTCCGACTTAGTTCCATTTATTAATACTCTCTGCTTTCGTCCTTTCAGCCAGGATTCTATCCATTTTAAGATATCGCCGTCTATACCGTGTGCTCGAACCTTTCTAACTAACCTTTCGTGTGGGACCCTATCAAAAGCTTTACTAAAGTCCAGATAAATAAAATCGTAAGCTTTATCGCTATCTACTGCCTCATAGACCTCCGAGTAGATGACAACAAGTTTGTGAGGCAGGATCGTCCTTGCCTGAATCCGTGCTGACTTTCGTTTATAAGATTAAATCTTTCTAAGTGTTCTCTAATCTTATTTGCCAAAATTGACTCTAACATTTTTCCTACTATTGACGTTAGACTTATCGGACGATAATTCGACGCAGCTGATTTATCACCCTTTTTAAAGATGGGCACTACGTTTGCGGTCTTCCACGCCTCGGGAACTTCTCCTGAACTTAAAGAGTCATTAAATATTGTTAAAAGTGTCTGCCATAATTCTTCTTTGGTTTCTTTTATAATTTTTGCATATATATCGTCCGGACCTGGCGATTTTTGAGATTTTAACTTATTAATTTCTTTCAATTCGTCCTCCTTACTAATGGTTATTTTACTAAGAATATTTTCCGTATTCTCATCGTAAATATTTGCTGCTTGAGGGACCAGGTCTAAATTTTCCTTGGTGAATACTGATATGAAATAATTATTTAGGATGGAGCACATTTCTTTATCTTCACTGGTAATGTCACCTGATTCTGTTCTCAGTGGTCCTATCCTATCTTTATTTTTCGTACGGTACATTTGATAAAAACCCTTGGGGTTTTCTTTTGATTCACTAGCAACCTTAATTTCATAGCTTCTCTTTGCGGTAAGGTGGCATCAGAATCAAGTAAGCATTTTTATTTTTTTACAGAATATGTATGACAAAATCGAAGTCCCAAATGCTTAAGTGACATGTATGCTTTACAAAAACTAAAATTAACATAGAATTGTACACGAAAACATGGTTTATTTTATTTTGTTTTTCGAAGTTGGAGTTAAAAGTTCGAACGTTTGCCAATGCTAGAATATCCATTAGTGTGTGTGTGTGTCAGGAAGTAATTGGTTTAATAAAAAATTACATACAGTATATATATATTTGTTTACTACTTTAATTCCCTAAATATTGCTTTGCATGTGCCTTCAAAATGCTTACTCGCCATCCCACCCTTGTGGGGAAGTGGGAGTAGGGCGGCCTCCTATATAGACTATGCCCCACCCCTAAGGAAAATTGAAATGACGCCCCTGTCTGTGTGCATACTGACATGGACTCGGCTTTTGGTAAGGAATCTCCCTAGACCCTCATCCTTAGCGATTTATTTTTGGATATGGCTGGTAATTCCTTTCAACGGAATTTACTCAGAGTATAGCGGCATTAAGAATGGTTTATATAAAACGGTAAATGGTGATAATTGTGCAGAAAGGAAACCAAATCGATTTGGAAGAGATGTTTGGGGGCCTCCGTATCCAGTGAGAATACAGACCATGACCTCATAAATTCATTGATATATTATAGGTACATTTGACAACATATGAACCTGGGACAGTAATGTGTTGCACATGGCTAGCATTTGGTACACTTGACAACTTTGACAATCACATGTTTGTTAGTGACACTGACATGAAGGAAGGAAGGTGTCAAATATTATATGAAATGATCAAGTAACTGTGGTGCATAAATGTTAGAAATTGTAACTAGACCTCCAGTTCACACAGACACAGTCCCTGGTTCATGTGTGGCCAACTGTACATGACCTAATCTACCCACATTATTACAGGTATGACTTCACTTACACACTCGATCAAGATCCTTTGGGTTTCGCTATGGCTAAACCGGTGTTGAAACCCAGCTGGCTCAGTTTTTACTATCCTTTGGGCAACCAGGTGTGGGCAGGTGTGTTCGCCTCCACGCTGGTCATCTGCTTCACACTGGTCTTGGTGAGTATCAGGTTCACAGCACCAACATTGCCAGACTGAGTACTTATAGATCATGATGAGTATAGGGTTAACGGCACCACTATCGCCAGACCAAGGTGACTGACTGATTGTATTAAAATCCGTTGGCGCAACTGCTAGGGTCATATGCCGCCGGACAACAAGCTAAAAGATGTAGCCAATAAAAAATGCATATTCAAAATAAAGTTAATAACTGTTGCTAGAAATAAAACACTGAAAATAATAAAAGAACAGTTAGAAATATCAATTACTTATAAAAGTGGAAGGAGACCCGCCTCCTGAAGAACACTAAAAACATCAGTAAAATCGCTGGAAGCTCCACCGAGCACCGAGGAGAGACAGTAGGCACCATCTGCCCTTCTATGCCTATGGAGGAATCTCTGACATAGGTCCCCCAAATTCGGACACTCGACCAGCAAGTAACGGACAGTAAGGGGAACAAGGCAATCACCACAGTACGGTTGAGTCTCACCACTCATCAGGAACCCACGTGTAAGCCGAGAGTGCAATGCGAAGTCTAGCAAGAGCCACCTCCAATTGCCGAGGCATGGAGGGGAGAACTCTTGGCACAACCACTCTCTGAAAAACCTCTTTCAGCTTATTATGAGTGACACCATCCCAGCGTCTCTGCCAACACGTACGAATTCTGTTCAGCAAGAAAGGTGTTACATTAGAAGCAGGAAGCGGATAGTCAGTTGGGGACAGTTGAGAAGCCGCAACCTTGGCCAGTGTATCCGCCTTCTCATTGCCCACCACACCAACATGTGTGGGAACCCAGCAGAAATCCACTGTCTTCCCCTGATGACGAATGAGGAACAGCCACTCCAAAATAGCTAAAACTATAGCATGGGAAGAGTTCAAAGAGTCCAGGGCCAAAAGCGCCCCTTGAGAGTCGCTAAAAATAGTAAAATAATTGCCATGGTGAACAAACACCAACTTTGGGACTAAAACAATAGCTGATAACTCTGCAGTAAAAGCTGAGGTAGTCAAAGGAAGACTACCTCCATGGCTAAAATTGGGAAATACCACTCCAAAACCAACACCAGATGCGGATTTAGAGCCATCAGTATACACAGGCACAGAATCACCATGACTAGAAGAAATCAAACTCCTCCATGATATCCCGAACCCTATAGCCAAACAGACGAGGCATGCGAGGGTGTCTACTTTAATACAAAAAACAAGAGTGCTGAATCACACACTCACAGACAAGTGAGTCTGGAAGGCAATGAATCCAGAGCCAGCACCATGCTGCAACAGACTGATGCAGTAGATCTAAGCGAGGCACACTAGCTTCCACCAACAAACTGGAAATTGGAGACGACCGAAAAGCCCCAGTTGCAAGGTGAAGACCAGCATGATAGACAGCATCTAGAGTTTTTAGTCTGGACTCTGTGGTAGAGGAGTATACCTCACAGCCATATGACAGCTTGGAGGTTACAAAAACCTAAAAGAAATGCAAGAGCTTACTCCGATCAGCACCCCAGGAGGTATGGGACATAACCCTCAATAGATTGAGAGCCTTCATACATGATGCTTTAAGATTTTCCAACTGTGAAACCCAAGTCAAACGGCAGTCAAACGTCAGACCCAAGAAATTCATCTCTGCCACACAACGGAGTCTCCTGCCACAAAGCTGGAGATCAGGGTCCGGGTGTACCCCTCGCATCCTACAGAAGTGCATAGCCAGTCCTAGAAGGGGAAAACTAAAAACCCTTGGAAGTGGCCCAGGCAGAAATCTTGTCCAAGGCAAGTTGCATATGCCGCTCAATAGTAGACATGCGGGAGCCAGAAAACCATATAGCTAAGTCATCCACATAAAGGGATGAGGATACCCCAGCAGGCACAGCGTTAAGGATACCATTGATGGCCACTGCAAACAGGGAAACACTTAAGACACTCCCCTGCAGGACATCTTCCTCCTGGCACAGTGGCACAGAGAGGGTAGAACTCACACGGACCCGAAACACATGATCAATCAAAAAGTCTCCAAGTACTACAGGCAGGCGACCACGTACACCAAAGGCAGGAAGTTGTTGGAGGATGCTATGGCACAAGGCAGTGCCATAAGCCTTCTCAAGGTCAAAGATCACAGCCACAAGATGTTACTTAGAGGCAAAAGCTTGACAGATCAACTCCTTAAGCCTGATAAGGTTGTCTGAAGTGCACCGTAATTTACAGAAACCACTCTGCGAAGGAGAGAGAAAGCAACCCTTCTCCAGAAACCACATGAGCCTGACATTGACCATCTTCTCGAAGAGGTTGCACACGCACGATGTTAAAGTGATAGGGCGATAGTTGGTGACCTGGGAATCTTTATCTGGCTTGGGAATGGGGAGGACAATACCCAACTTCCAACTCTTGGGAATAGAGCCTTCACCCCAAACCCTGTTAAAAAGGTCCAATATAAACTGAAGTAAATCAGTCGGCAGATGATGGAGCAAAGCGTATGGAATGCTGTCAGGCCCAGGAGCAGTGTCACCACATTCTGAGAGGGCAGTATGCAGCTCACGGAGGCTGAAATCTAGATTATACGGCTCTCCACCGCGAGAGTGAAAATCAAGACCCAGCCTCACCTGATTCCTATGAAAGCTAGCACACAGCTGTGAAGGATCCTTTTTAGAGACAGCAAAAAACTGATTTGCAAGAGCAGAGGCTACTGCATCTGGTGCAGACACAAGTTCTCCTTGAAGTCGCAACACCGGTGGGGAGGGGGGTGAGAACCTACCAGAAATCTTGAACACCTCTTTCCACACCATAGGCACTGGACGCAACTATAGAAACATACGACCTCCACGAATTACGCCGAGCATTGTTCACAACTCATCTATAGTGAGCACGTGCTTTGCAAAACTGTATTTTTAGAAAAAACATTATGATTGGCACAATACTGATGGGCAGCTGCTTTGTAAGCTCCCTTTGCTATGGAGCAGTCATCATTCCACCATGGCACAGGTCTCCGGGAAAAAACACCAGAAGTTCGTGGGATGGAATGAACCCCTGCTGAGAAAATGATCTTAGTAAAATAATGTTCGGCATCATCGTTAGTTGATAAATCAGTAACTCTGTTGGCAAATACACATACTGTAGTTCCTCAAAGAGAGACCAATCAGCCCTAATCAGACACCAGCATGGCATATGTGCTGCAGGACCAGAGCGAGTAGACTGGATAATCACAGGATAATGGTCACTACCATGCAGATCATCCAAAACCTCCCAAGAAAAATCAAGGACATAATAAAAGGAGGTGATGGTAAGGTCAATGACAGAATACGTGCCAGGCTGAACATGAAAATGGGTCGGCCTCCCGTCGTTTAGGAAAAGCAAATGTAAATCCCCAACCAAAGAGGCAACAAGATCACCCCGGGGATTTGAAAGAGAGTCACCCCACAAGGGATGGTGGCCATTAAGGCCACTATGGATTAGGAAAGGAGGTGAAAGTTGGGTGCTAAGGGTTTCTAGATCAGCACGCATAACAGGAATGGAAGGTGGTAGGTACAGACAACAGATGGTGTAGCACCTCCCAGTGTGCATCTGTACTGCTAGATCTTGAAGGGGAGAATGTATCGGAAAGGAAATAAAGGGGACATCAGAACGTCACAAAATTGCACATCCACCGTTGGGAACTGTCTATCCCCCACCACTGTCTCCTGAAGACAGACACAGAGCGGGCTTAGAGCAGAGAGTAATAACTGCAGTTCCTCCCAATTCGTCATGGCACCTCTACAATTCTAATGAAAACAAATTGATACTGACTGAGACATAGTAGTAGTAAGTAATATGAAATGAGAAACACCAAGGCTATTTAGAAACCTCGCTGGGAAGGGTCTGAAATCCCTTCTTCCTAGGCGTGGAGCTCTGCCATTCCAACCGAGAAGACAATGAAGATTTAGAGTTTCCATGTGTGGAAGGACCCTTACCCCAAGAACGGTTCTGCCCATCGCCAGAATGAGCCTGAGGCACAGAGACCATCCTGGAAGACCCACTCACTCTGTCTGCACCCCCACGTGGGACTGCCAGGTGACTGATCAGAGGGAGCAGGTGACTGAGCCTTTTGAGTATCCAAAGGCCCAGACCCCGCCACACCTGAGCAAGAAGCAGGGACTGGAATCTTAGAAAGACCATCATGAACATCCTCCGACTTAGACGCCACCACTGCCCGGGTTGTCGAGCGAAGAACCCCCTTAGAATCCTCATGCGGCACAGAAGTTTGAACCTTAGGTGGAGGGGAATCACCCAAAGACTCCTCACTCCTCACCCATTTGAGGTTGGCAGACACAACCTCCATCTCTATGCCAGAACTTGAGGACACACTAGAAACTATAGAGGCACACTGTAGGGAAGACTGTATACCCGTAGCAGAGCAAGCAGGTGGTACAGGAGCAGCAGCCGGCGCGGAAGGAGCAGCCGGAATAGGAGTATCAGCTGGTACAGGAGTAGCAGCCAGTACTGGAGCAGCAGCCAGACGAGATGCAGACTGCAAAGGTACTGGAGTCTCTGAGGGATCACAAGGAGGAGTAGTAGGACGTCTGGTATCAGGCAAAGGACAAGGAGGAAGTTCAGAATGAGGAGCAGGGGCTCCATGATGGCGCACAACAGGCTTTGACCAAGAAATAATAGAAGCGAAGGACACACCAGGGTGGACATACATAGAGAGGACATTGTTCTTAGCTTCGGTAAAACTCAGCCTCTCTGAGGCTCTGAGAGACAACATTTCATGTTCCATTTTGTAACAACCACAAGATTTAGAAGCAGCGAGCTTACCACCACAATCGACACAAGATACAGGACCTCATGAACATCTAAACCATATGATGCACAGAGTGCTGTAAGGCCCAGGGCAAAGCATTTACAAGTTCGGCCAATATGACCGAAATGCTGACAGTGGAAACATCTACGAGGCTTAGGGACATATAGCCTACCTTTGTACCAGTACCATGCAGCGTTAAGAACAGCAGGGAAGCTCAAGGAATCAAAAGTCCTAGTCAAGGTTGGAGTTGGCACAAGGTCACTATTTATCTTCATTTTAATCCTCTTAACCTTTATTACATTCTGAGCAGACAACTCTTCAACAAGGTGGACAACCCTTCAACAAGGTGTGCCTCATCATAAGTCAGTAGTTCCTTAGCATAGACAATGCCACGAGAATGGTTCAATGAAGCATTGGGGGGAGCATGTAACTGACTGACCAGAAAGCTCTGATAAAGATAGAATAGTCGCACTCTGAGAAGGGTCAGACACCTCTACCAACAAACTGTCATCAGCCTGTGGAATCACTTTAGAGGTCGCACCGCAGGAGGTGACCAGTTCTCGATGGGTTCGGAAGGTGTCACATTTCTGAAGGTCTACCCCAGCAGGACCACGAATGACTAGGAACTTGTTGAAAGGTGCAGGAGGTGGAGCAAATAATAAATCCATAACACAGAACAGAAGACTTCATTCCCCCACCCACCCCACCCACAACGGAGCCCAACAGGGGGAGGTCATATGTCAGGGGCAGGACCACTGATGATCCCAGGGTTAGTGGAGGAGTATACACAAGTAACAACTGGGGGACCCAGACAAGGGTGACTCCAGGACAATAGGAGTCACCAGGCCCCCCCAATGCCCACTTGACCCTACCCAATGCATAACCAGCCGATTGACCTGGTTGGGCCCAACCAAGCCGTCCGTCTAGCCAGAATAAGGGACCAAAGAGGTGTATTGCTAGCTGCAGGGCGCACCGTGGAGCGACGCTCAACCCCCAGGACCCCTGTCTCCCAGCATTATGGGATGCCATGCATGGCAAACACGTGGAGAGGCAACAGTCCCACCTTAGATGGCGTATGGACAGAGACTAACATCACCAGTGATGTAGGGGGTGCTTTTCCACGACGCCAACAGTTGCCAAACCCTACAAAGGTAGGAATGCCTCCAGAGTAGGTGGCACTGCCAGCCATGCTTCAAGCCCCACTGCCGCATCAAGGTGACTCCCCACAGCAGGGGCCAGACCAAGTTAATATAAATTATGATGAGTAAATATATCTACACACGATCCAAACAAATATACACACATGATCCTGGTCACAAGGAATGTAGTACATGTTCGCGTTTTTTTCGTAAAGGAAATAGTTCTGAATGGTAGTTAATTTCATTTGTTGTATGAACTTTGTGCTTAATGAGGTTTTGATGATAGCAGCAGTCATACACGTAAATAAGTGACTGGTGATCATTTTCAAATTGTTCGTCAGCAGTTTCAGAATGTAATGATGGGAATGTATGAATATGCTTCATTTTTGATCGTGTGATCATCCACTTTGCCATAAAACATCACTAGTATCCTGATCATTAGGTTCACTATAGTCCTTTCATATTAACTTGACCTAAAATTGACACTTCCTCATCATCAAGGCTGAGCTATTGCGAGGAATTAACACGGAAATTTCTCTAGTCATGGACAAGTGCCATGGAAAGAATGCAGTTGTTTTATTCCACCACTGTGCTGTGTGAAATAAGCTGTAAAAGAACGAAAATCTCATTGAAGTTAAGGTGAAAAGACTCCAGTGGTAGCAGGAACCATGAAAACGGTGCCTTTCATTGGCCTGGTACAACCTGTAGGAAATATTTTGATATCAGAAATTAAATACCACCTCAGACAGGCTTACTGCAATAAATGATACAATTGTTACAGCCCGAAGCTTTCCTTTTCCAGGGTGACAATGTGGAGCGAATGGAGAGTAGAGACTGACTAGGAGAACGTATGAAAGCGACATGGATAGACTGAGATGGAGTTAAGATAAAAGAGTATATATGGGGAGGTGACTTGTCATTCGTCAGTCTGTCTGTCCATGTTAACTCCACATGCTCCTTTCAAATAACTCATTTTCACTGCCCTCACTCTTGACTTGTGTCCTTCCAACGAGGTCTAAGCTTTACTTCCATACGGTAGAGTTGGTATCACAATACTATCATGCAGTGACTTTTACTTCCATGCTCACTTTCTACTTATCACTGCTTTCAAAGAACCATCAACCTTTCGGCCCTGTTGTACCCTTTCAAAACTTCATCCTCTAAATTCCATTCTTACTCGTCACATTACACAAGTACTTTAAATGCACTCACATTTTCCATTTCCTCATCGTCCAACCTCACTGTATATTCAGTGACTTTATTTCTCTGGAAGACCACAACTTTCCCTCTCTCTACATTCACGATTAGATATTGTTTCATACACACTCTCCCAAGCCTTTCAGTTCCCCCTTCGTCTTCATTTAACAATACATTATCATTTGCAAACAGTACAGGAAGTTTCCAAACGCTGCTTTCGCTCATTAGGGCTGCACCAGCAACCACTGCCCTACCTTGTAGCTGTTTTATAACTCCATCCACATATAGATTTAACAGTCATGGGGACATGAACACATCCCTGTTTCAGTCCAACATTCAGATAGAAATATTCACTTAGTTCACCATCCATATGCACTGCAGCCTTAGCGCCCTCATACATACTCTTCACGGCATTCAACAGGTTCCCATTTGCTCCATATATTCTTAATATTTTCATATTCCTTGTCTGTCGTTTCTGTCATATGCTTTCTCTAAATGCATGAATGCTGCATACAACTTCTTTCTCTTCTCTAGTAACGTTTCCACTAAAGACCTGAGGATGAATATTTGATCTACACAACTTCTTCCGTCCCTAAAACCTCCCTGTTCTTCTCCAACTAATTTCTCTGTTATTTCCCTAATTCTGTCAGTAAGTATCCTAACACATACTTCTCCTATTACACTAAGAAGACCAATGCCCCTATAATTACCACACACTTCTTTTACCCCTTTTCTTTTGTACTGAGGAAAAATTTTACCTGCCTTCCGATCCTCCTGGGCTCTAGCTTCTTCCCAGACCAATGTGCGCACCTTTCATGTCCATTCTACAACAATCTCTCCCCTGTGCTTCAGCATGTCACCACACACTCCATCAGTTCCTGGGTCTCTCCTCATTTTGAATTTCTTCATTGTTCCTATTACTTCCATCTTTCTAATATCTTTTTCCTTTCTCATCTCCCTCCTCCCAGCAATTCCCCATCCACTTATATTCGCATTAATTTCAATCTTTAATTTTAACAGTTCCTTAAAGTGTTCTCTCCATCTGCTTACCTTTTCTTCCTGTTCCACTTTCAGTCTGCTATTTTTATGTTTTATTTCCCTGCTACCTTCTTTATCACCCTGTGTAACTCTCTTTACCTCTTTCCAGAACATCTCCTTACATTTTTTTAATAACGGAACAGAGGAAGGACAAACAAATGAATTAAAAATAATACATACACTATATTGTAAGTGTCGTTCATGTATTTAAAAAATTTGTAACAAATGGACTTGAACAGCCGGAGGTTGAAATTTGGAGGGAAACCACTCTGGGGAAGAGAGTTCCAAAGAGATGCAGTTCGGGGAATAAAAGAATTCTGATAGGCAGAAGTACTGCAGTATGTCTATGTTACAGTCCCATCACGAGCACTACCAGATGCTCATGTAATGCAAGGGAAAGCGTAGAGAAGTGGCATAATGGATGCAACTTCGTCTGAGCATTTGCCATAAATGTATCTGTAGAATAATGCAAGAGAGGTTACATTCCTTTTTATTTCTGGTGGGGGGGGGAGGAGTTCATTTGTAATAGTAGGATTATTAAGAATTCTGACTGCTCTGTTCTGAATTTTGTCTAGTTGTTTTAGTGCAACCTCTCTACAACCATTCCAGGAAGTTGAGCAGTATTCCAGCTGAAAGCACACATGATTCTTGTAAATCATAGTAAACTGCTCATCAGTGAAGAAGTTACCTACTTTTTTTACAATAATCCAAGTTTCTTTGAAGCAGTTTTAGCTAGTGATCTATCATGAGAGGTCCAGCTGAGGGCATTTTTAACCCCTTGTGAGCAAATGGGGTCCGTACGGACCCAGCATGTTTGTAAAATGTTGCCATTAAGCCATTTTTTACTTTCAGAGCCGGGTCTCTCATGTCTTTTACTGTAGATGGTTATTTTATATCTTCATAAAATCTGAGCAAAAAATCTCACACGATTAAGGAGTGACATTACAATAAATGTCAGTGGGGTCCGCCAGGTCCCCACGTGGCCTTTCGTGTGATTAATTTTTTAAATATATTTTTTTCAGATATTTCAGATTATAACATTAGGACAATGTTAATACCAGTAGCAACGTTTTATGCCTCAATAGGGGTGGTATAAGGTGACCAAGAAGAAGAAAATTATTCAGATGGTGATTTATCTGTATCCGACGCTGATGATTATGATGTGCTTGTACTATTGGACAGTGAAATTAGTGTGAGTAGTATTGAGTCTCCTGTGAGTGCTGATGATAATCCTGAAAATGCAAGTGGTGGTAGTAATACAGGAGATCCTTGTGGCATGCAGACATTAACTGAGTGGAAATTGGAATATACATCATCTACTTTTATTCTAATCTTTCTGTCACTGAGATATGAGGAAATCAGAGGAACAAAAGATGATAGGCCATTGCAAGGGAGTTTGTATAGCAGGGAATGGTGCCACACTTTGTGCAACGCTTTAGAAATATTAAGGGCTACTGCGTGAGTTTCTTCATGTTGTTCAACTGCCTGATGGGTGGTATGAGTCAGGAGACTAAGTATTTAGCAACAGTGACTTTTTCGTGGCAAAAAACATACAGGCTATCAATAATTAAGTTGCTGGAGTCAAGATTTTTATCTATGTGCTTATTAATTACAATCCCAAATATTTTATCAAGAGATGTTATAGCAATTGGTCTGTAATCAGAGGGGTCAGATGAACTTCCTGTCTTAGGAAGTGGGTGGATATTGGCTTCCCTCCAAGAATAGGGAAGGAAGAAGTATGTATGCATAGTCTGGATAATTTCGCTAGAACAACAGCAAGTTTTGGGGAGCTCTTTTTCAAAACAACTGGATGAATTCCATCTCGACCTGGAGCTTTGTTGGTTGGTAAATTGTCTACGATGGATTATACGTATCTAATGATTATTTTAAGTGGTACAGTTTCGAGAGTCACGTTCTAGTACGGCAAGGTTCTGTCTGACTTCCTCTAAGCTAGAATTTCTGGCAAATGTACTGACAAGGAAGTTTGCTCTACCATGCGGGTCATTTATGGTGCTACTATCTGAAAATTTTAGTGGAGGAATGGGTGATGACTTATTAAAGTTATTATTGAAGGAACTGAGATTTGACGAGAATATTCTATTGTCATTAAGAATGTTTAATAGTCTGGATACTTAGTTGTGGAAGAAAGTTAGATTTTGTGAGATTTATTAATGGTTTTGCATGGTTACTGGCAATTTTGAACCGACTAAGGTATTCAGTTGTTTTTTATATTAAGCATGAGTTACCTGTTAAGATCTTTTGGGTCGTTGCTCTGGCACAATTGCTGTCAAACCATTTTGGGGAGTCCGATCTTATAGTGAACTGTTGACTGGATATGAACAATTCCATATCAGCTTGTATTAAGTCATTCATGTGGGTCTGGGTAGAACTGATGTCACTGGAGAAGAAAGACTGCCATGGAATATAAGCAAAAATTATTTCTGAATCCATTCCAGTCTGCCATGTCAAGTAGCCATCTGGTCACTGTGACAAGTTTAGAATGGAGAGGTTTGGGGCTATTGACTAATGAGGCTTTGATGTGATTGGCGGTAGGAGTGAACAACGGTAAGCTATGACAAACTACACTCATCGATAATGGTGACATTGGTAAACGAAGCCTATTAACGTCTCAGTCAACATATCAACATATCAACATACCAACAGTCAAAACAATCTACGACTGCTCTACAAGCAACAGTCATCAAGCAAACTACAAGCAAATACAGTGAGTACAAAAAGAAATGACAAGAAACAACAAGCAAAGTGAGGAAGGAGGAAGTGCATCCGTACCGTGCTAATAGTGTTGACCCAGCATGCTGATGTATCAGCACATCTGACCTCCATTCCCCCCTTCTCCTTGAACCTCCACCACCCTCCAGCACGACCTCCACCTTCTCCAAAACTACCACCACCACCATCTTCTCCACCACAACTACCAGAGTGAGGCAACGAATCAGCAGTGTCATTAATTTGCTAAGAGCATCATAACATGTCAATCAGTCCAATTGCCTGACAACACCAGTCTCTGGAGGCGTGGGTTAATAATCCACTGCTGCCACCAATATCAATAGACGTAGCCAAGGGGTTTAATTAGATGAAAAAGGTTATCTGGTTATATCATCGATGGGAGTGGCACCAGGAGAGAATGATGGTAAGCCGTTGTAGGAGATTTTAGTGTAGGCCCTCCCTGTTCCGTTATCCTCTTCGTATTTTAACCCCTTAAGACCTAATCGCATCAATTGATGCGATATGTGTTTTATGCCAAAATGCCTAATCGCATCAATTGAACGCGGCCTGTAAAAAACTGCAGAGCGTTTACTCCACCCTGATTATGACGTACATGGCTTCAGGCCAATGAGAACTCGCCCCTGATGTGGCGTGAGGGGGGATCGGATCAACCCGAGCGGTGGGGGGGCACCCCCCTCTCGGCCGCCTCCATGCCACCCTCTACGCCACCCGCCACCCTCTACGCCACTCCCTCACTGTCCCTCATCACTCTCTCACCCCTCCATGCAACTGCATCTCTCCTCCCACAATAACCTGCGTCCCCGCCCACCCACTCTTGCCCCTCCTCCCTTCCTGCTAGCCTCGTCCCCCCCAAAAAAACCCACCCCATCTCTCTCTCCTTGTCCCTCACTACCCTTCCAATTACCCCCAACAGGCCCGCGAGTGTCATGCCTAATGTACGTACCTGTTTCATATTATTTCTACTTCTTACCAAATTTTTACACCTCACTCTGTTCATTTCTCACTTCGTACCTACCAGTTTCTGTACGTACATACCTGGAGAATGCTGTATGTTGTACCACACGCGACGCATCTTTTTTTTTTTTTTTTCATTCTCCCTACCTGCTCACATTAGCACCTCTGAGTAGTGTCCGTCTGTCTTTGTTTTCGAAAGACTATGAGGCCTTGTAGGGCTACTCCCTGCATCTGTTTCATCTCCCCACACATACAAACACACCTGTTTTCATGGCTGGTGTGATAAATTCCAATGAAATGGAGAGTTTCCACAAGAGAATTTGGTTGTTGCCGAAACTGTAATGATAAGTGTGATGAAGTGTAATGATAATGTGATAATTGTAATGGTGTGATAAATGTGTAACGAGAAGTTAGGACAGTAAAAAGAGAAATCGGAAACAAATTATTGTTTGTTTTTCTTTCTTATGCATGCATTTATAGCATTATTCAACTTTATTTTGATGTCCTTGATGGTTATAAACATTTATATGCGTCTGTGTTAGTTTTGAAACGACTATAAGGCCTTGTAGGGCTACTCCCCACACCTGTTTTATCTCCCCACACCTACATGCACACCTGTTTTTATGGCTGGTATGACAAATCCCATTGAAATGGAGGGTTTCCATAAGAGAATTTGGTTGTCGCCAAAATTTTCCTCCCTAAGTACCACCAAGGCCTTGTAGGCCTACTCCCCACACTAGTTATCTCCCCACACCTACATACACATCTGTTTTCATGGTAGACGTTACAGAACACAATGAAGTGCTTTCTTTTCATGCGACAACCTGATTATATCCAACCCCCGTACCTATAGGCCTACTCTCCACAGCGTACTTTATCTCCCCACAGTCTAGTAATCTCCCCACACCTACATACACTTGTTTTCATGGTTGGTGACAAAACACTTTGAAATTACCTGTTTCAATAAGAAAAATAGGTAGTTATCAAAATTTTCATGTTTTCGATTCTTTTCGTGGGGTAACTATCATAAACTTTTTTGAACTTTTATGCGCGATTGTGCTGTAACCATTAGGCCTACGGGGGTACGGATTGCGTTGTCAGGTGTGTAAATTCTTCCTCATTAGCCAGAACACGATCAATTTGCCCTTGGTGAAAGTCTCCAAAACACCCCCGAATTGCGGTTGTGGGAGGTACTCTGCCTGAAACAATTGCGTCCTTAATGATGAAACAGGCAGACTGGTGTCGATGGAGTATATTGTGAGACAGTTACTTGAATATATGTTAAGAGCTTGGCATGACCCGTGCATGCTTAGTAGCAGTTTGTGCTAGCTGCGGTCCTCCTACTTTACTCTCACTCCCCTACTCCCCATTGTTTTCTGTGGATCTCTCTCCATGTTTCCTGGCCATCTCTGGTTCTCTCTCCTTCTCCCTCTGGTTCTCTCTCTGGTTCTCTAACTCTCCTACATGTGATTTCGGACTTATATCCCCCTCTGTCTTCCAGCTACAGTGTGTGTACATGCATGTGTGTGTGTGTGTCAGTCATGCTTCCAGCACATGATCAGAGGTGTTTGGCATTCTTGATTAGTCTGGACTAGGGGATGTGTAGTTGTCTCTTCCTGGAGAACTTCAGACATAACTACCAGTTTTACATTGTTACATACACTGTAGGTGTATAGTTACATACCGTAGTTACATATAGTATTGTGTCATATTATGCACACATAGTCGGAGGATCTAAGTGGTGGCACTGTTGCTATCCTGTATTGATCTGGTAATTACAGTATTTGTCAGGAACTGGTCCTAGAGATAGGCAGTATAGTCAGGATTTTCTGGTATTCTGGTTGGTGGTTTTACCAATTGCATGATATTAAAAGATTCTACAAACAGCTCGCATTCTAGACCTGTATAGCCAGTCCTAAGAGAATACAGTCACCCAAAATGGATATTTTATTGGTAAAGTTGAGGGTAAGTTTGGTCAGCTGTGTGGATATGGCGTCAAATACTCTGGGTTCTGAAGAAGCATTGGGGAAGCAATAAACTAGACAGGTATAACTGGTAATCTTTATATATGTTATTTGGTCTAATGAATAATCAAAATTAGCTAAAGTGAAGTTCAAAACAGTGTCAACTGCAAATTAAGATTTGATTAACAACAGGTGCCACCCTTGTTACAGAAGTTTGTGAGGAGATGGTAACTAGGAAAACAAAATAGGGATATGTCAGTACAGGGACAGATTTGAGGTTGTGTGAGGAACAGGGCTAGAGGGGATATTGACTGGAGGAAAAAGTGAACAGAATTCAGATTGGTATTAAGACAACAGATATTAGTGAAATATAAGGACAAACCAATGCTTCTCTGCTGACAAGTATGAAGAGTGTTTTTTTTTTTATGTGAAGAAGAAGGAACCAAAGGCCACGATCCCGCAATAACTGTTCCCTCCAACAGAAAAACAAAATACAACAGAGAGCCAAATTCAAGATCTGATCATTTTTTGATGCCTGGACACACTGAGTTTGAAAGACTGGAAGCAGGAAATACAGACTGAGGGAGACAGTTCCAAAGTTGACCTGTTGCATAAATGAAGGACTGGGAGTAACGGTTAACTTTTCATTAGAGAGTTGGACAGAAAAGTGATGAGAGTTTGCTGCTAGACGGGTGCTACGCGCCCATTGTAGAAGAGGAGGAATACATGCAAACAGTTCAGAGGAGCAATGACCATTGAAGTAGGACACCTAATCTCAAAGAAGCAGATTTCACAAGAGATGTAATATGATCTCTCCAAGACAAGTCCCGAGTAAATGAAACCCCAAGCAAGTTCAAGGATGATACAGGATTAAGCTGAATATCATTAAACATTAGTGGGTACACCTGTGGAAAATTTTGTTGGGTTAATAGGTGTAAGAACTGAGTCTTTGATGCATTAAAAACAACAAGATTATTTTTACCCCAGTCAGAGATACGAGCCAAGTCAGACATTAGGTAGGCCATAGCCCCATCCCTTATTTGCTGAAGTGACTGCTGAGATGGATGTTGCGTGAGCCGAATGGAAAGGTGAAGGGTGGAGTCATCAGTGTATGAGTGGATAGGATTAGATGTACAGATTAGGTCATTGATGAATAAAAGGAAGAGATTTGTGATAGGACAGAGCCCTGAGGAACACCACTGTTGATAGATCTAGGAGAAGAACGATGGCCGTCTACAATAGCTGCCATAGAACAACCAGAAAGCAAGCTAGAGATGAAGGCACAGATAGAAGGATAGGAACCGTAAGAGGGGAGTTTGGAAATTAAAGATTTATGCCAGACTCGATCGAAACCCTTTGAGATGTCAAGTGCAATGGCAAAGCTTTTGCCAAAGTCCCGAAAGGAGGATGACCAGGAGTCTGAAAGGTAGGTGAAAAGATCTCCAGGGAAGCGTCCCTGTCGGAACCCATACTGACGATCAGAAAGAAGGTTGTGATAGGAAAGGTCCTTTAAAATTTTTCTATTAAGAATTTACTCGAAAACTTTTGAGATACAGGATGTTAAAGCAATTGGACGATAGTTAGAGGGTTGGGAATGGTCACCCTTCTTTGGGACTGGGTGAATAAGAGCAAACTTCCAGAAAGAAGGACAGGTACAAGTTGACAGACAAAGGCAAAAGAGTTTGCCTAGGCAGGGTTTAAACAGAAGCACAGAAGCACAGTTCTTGAGAACAACAGGAGAGACTCCATCAGGCCCATATGCCTTATTAGTATTGAGGCCAATGATGGCAGAAAATACATGAGCTGAAGAAATTTTAATGTCAGCCATGAGGAAGTCAGAGGGGGGAAGTGATGGAGGAATAGCACCGGAATCGTCTAAGGTGGAATTGGAGGAGAAAGTCTGAGCAATGAGATCTGCTTTATCAGTAGAAGAAATTGCTACAGAACTATCAGAGTAGAGAAGAGGAGGGAAGGATGATGAGGTAAAGTTGATAGAAAGGTTCTTGGCAAGGTGCCAGAAGGAGTGGGAAGAATTCGAGTTGGAGAGTTGAGAGCAACAACTGTGGTGATACAGTTGCTTCGTTGAAACCAGGAGGACCCTGTGCCACCAGCCCTACCCTGCCGGTGGTAGCAATCCAAGATACCACAGAAATTTGCTGATATGAATGCAGTGACCATTCCTGATGGGGGATGGAAATAGGTGTGATATCTAATGTGCATGCAGTCTGGTGTAGACAGCTGAAGGTAAAGAGTATGCTGCCGTACTCTCTGAGTTCATGACAACACTGAAATTGTTGAGTAAAGGGAGATGGTCAGGAACAGGTTCTGAGGGCTGGCCCCACTGAGGGGGGTCACCTTGACGTGGTGGTGGGGCTTGAAGTGTGGTTGGCTGTGCCACCAAGTATAGAGGCATGCCTACCTTTGTAGGGTTCAGCATTTGTTTGCCACGTGGACCAAGAACCCCCTGCATCACTGGTGGAGGAGGCCTGCTGGTGATGTTAGTCCCTGCTCATTAGCCATCTAGGGCGGGACTGTTGCCTCCCCTCATGTTTGCCGTGCATGGCGTCCTGTAATGCTGGGAGACGGGAGTCCTGGGGGTTGAGTGATGATGCGCGTTACACCCTGCAGCTAGCAATACACCTCTTTGGTCCCTTATTCTGGCAAGACGGGCATCCTAGTTGGGCCCGACCGGGTCAATCAGCTGGTCATTCATTGGCTAGGGTCAAGTGGGCACCGGAGGGGCTTGATGGCTCCTATTGTCCTGAAGTCACTCTTCCCCAGGTCGCTCGGTAGTTACGCGCATATACTCTCCTGCTACCTCTGAGGTCGCCAGTGGTGTTTATCCCTGGCATATGACCCCTTTGTTGAGCTCCGTGGTAGGTGGAGGGGTTGGGGAATGAAGTGTATATGTGTATGTATGGCTAGCTTTAATAAAAATCTTGTTGACGACCTTGCATCTGTTCCCAGCCATTCTTCAGACTCTGCATCCCTTATTGCCACCCTGGAGCCTTTCCAGGCCCCTGGGGACTTTCCTCCTCTGCCCCAGCGTACAACTGGGACTGGGAGAAGGACCCATCAGGTAGGTTCGGCTCTGGGGTTCAGCGCAGATGATACGGTGCCAGAGGAATATGCGAAATATCTTGTAATGAAGTCTTCTGTGAAAGGGTCAATGTTGGATCTTGACATCTTTGTTCTGCACTGTGCCATTGTCTCAGCTTGCGGCAGGGAACCTAAGATCTGTTCCCAAGGGGATGGAAGCATCCTTATTGAGGTGTCCTCCCCAGATGAGAGCTCCCACTTACAGGCTCTTACTTATGTTTCTGGTACAGCAGTTGATTGTGCTCCCCATGCTACTTTTAACAGGTGCAAAGGAGTTATTTTTTCCCGTGACCTCCTTCGATACCCAGAAGCATGGCTGTTGGAGGAACTGTGTTCTTATGGTGTGATCTCGGTTGAGCGACTACAGAAAAAAATTGATGGTCTCCTGACCCCAACTCCGACCCCCTTCTAGACTTTTGACAGGTTAATCGTACCTAGATCAGTGAAGCTGGTTTGGCTGTCACTTCCTGTGAAGCCAAATGTGCCCACCCCGAGGAGGTGTTTCCACTGTCAGGAATATGGACATGTCAGCAAATTTTACCATCGTACACAGGCTGGCCTCCCTGGTGTCTGTGTCTCCTGTGGCAGACCAAGCCATACCAGTGATTATACAGGACCCCTTAAATGCTATCACTGTGCAGGGCCTCATGCTGTCTCTTCTAAAAGCTCTCCAAAATACTGCCTAGAAAAGGAGATTTTGTCTATTCATACACGAGAGAAGGTTTCATTTCCTGAAGCAAAAAGGACAGCCCAGACTCTCTTCTTTCAGCCCGGGATTACTTATGCTTCTGTCATTTCTGGATCGCCAGTCCACCCCCATGTATTTCAGAGGCAGCCTCGACCTATTCCCTTACCCGCTTTTTCAACTTGTGATTGCCAGGATGCTGTCCCCATGGTTAGCACTGTCGGTGAGAATGATGTTTGCCTGACCGTTACTCCGACTGTTACAGCCCTCACTGCGGTGGCTGGCGACTTGCACACTTCTGTAGTGGTGGCAGATGTCCACGTTGACCGGACGCCTCCCGACATACCCAGTATGCCCGAGGCTCCATCTATACCTGGCAAACGTCACCATTGTACATCAAAGTCCTCTGAACGTGAAGATCGGCCACCTAAGGTCTCTGTTGTTGACCCTTCTTCGACACCTCTCCTGTTCCCTCTGTCCAGCAGGCTGAGGGATCTAGCCAGGTGACAGCTGAAGCTGATGGTTCAGCTCTGGTCCAGTCCCCACCTGGGGATGTTGGTGCTTCAGATCTGAAACATAGGATGGCCTCCTCAAATGATTCGAGTCCTATGGACTCTACTTCCATTTTTGGGGCTTCTGGTGAGGGCAGTGGCCATCCAACATCTCCAAAGGCAGCCCTCAAGCCGCCTTCAAAACAAACTGGTATGCCCATTCCCTAGAAGGTGTGTTGTAAAACTTACTTCCTCATCCTCACATTTGCCTCACATTTGTCTTCAGATGTTAAACAGAGGATGTGGGTTTCTGGTGCTGGACAGGCTCCTCCAATGAGCTCTCATAAGCATCAATCCAAACCTCCTGTTGGGGCAAGACTGTCTCTCCCCTCATCCTGATTCGTCCTTCACTATGGGTATTATGGGATTCTCAGCCAGTATACTACAATGTAATTGTCGAGGGCTGCTTTGTAAATTGGCAGGAGCTGCTGACCCTCCTGACTTGTTCCCTTATGTGTATGTGTCTCCAGGAAACTCTTGTAAGGTTTGCCACTCCCCATGCGCCACCTGGGTATGATGCTTTGTACTCAGCTCCAACCTAGGGTCCTGCTGGGGGTATTGCTTTTTTGGTGAGAGGACATCCCTCATCGGCTGGTCCACCTCCAGTCTGACCTCCAGTGTGTTGCTGTGCGGTTGAATACCCACCGCTGGTATACAGTTTGTTCCATTTATTTACCATCCAACACAGCGGTTGGTAGGGTGGAAATTTGAGATCCTTCTTGTCAGTTGCCTACACCCTTTCTTCTCTTGAGGGACTTTAATGGCCGCCACCCTTTACCTACACCCTTTCTTCTCTTGGGGGACTTTAATGGTCACCACCCTTTGTGGGGTGACTGTCTTGTTAACCAACGTGGGAATTTGTTGGCGTCCTTATTGGAGGAGGAGGATCTTGCCCTGTTCAATACTGGGGCGTTTACACATTTTCACCCCCAAAAACGTTCATTTACTACAATTGACCTCTCTGTCTGCTCTTCTGACTGTCTCCTGGACTTTACCAGGGAGGTTATGGAGGATCTCCATGGAAATGATCACTTTCTCATCCACCTTACTGCAGCAATATCTAGTCCCTGTTCTCTTTTGCCGAGGTGGAGAGTGGATAAGCCAGGCTGGTCCCTTTTCTCTTCTCTGATTTCTGTTAATGTCTCAGTAAAAGACTTTCCGCATATTGATGAGGCTGTTTCGTTCTTTACTTCCATTCTGCATTCCCCTGCCCTTCATGCTGTTCCTAAAACCTCTGGCACATATTGCTATCAACCTGCCCCATGGTGGAATGAGGATTGCAGTGCTGCTGTACATACTAAGAAGTTAGTTTTCTCCCGTTACCGTAGATGCAGGACAGAACATAATTGTGTCAAGTTCAGAAGGGTGCGGGCTAAGGCTCGTCGGGTACTGAAACAAACTAGGTGGGACTCTTGAATGGCTTATGTGTCATTTGTAAAGTCAAAGACATCAGTGTCTCAGGTGCGGAAGAGGGTGCGAAAGATTTCGGGCAAAATCACTTAAGGCAGGTCACCTGTGCTGATGTCTAATGGTGAACCTCTTGGTGACCCTGCAGCTATTGCCGATATTTTTGCGTCTGCCTTTGCGACGGTCAGTCAACGAGATAATAGCTCACTAAATATTGCCAGACACAGGGAGATAGAGGAGGCAAGGGTGCTGGACTTCCGTTCAGGGAATGTGGAGTCCTACAACCTCCCTTTCTCTTCTCGTGAACTCCAATCTGCCCTTTCCCTTTGCTGTGACACCTCACCAGGGCCGGATGATATTCCCTATGCAATGCTCTGGCACCTGAATCATGATGCACTGTCTTTTCTTCTCAGCCTTTATAATAGAATCTGGAAAGAATCTTCTCTTCCCTCCTCTTGGCATAAGGCTATTGTCCTGCCATTCCAGAAGCAAGGGAAGGCAGGTTACAGTCCCGTGGAATATCAGCCAATTGCCTTAACATCTTGCTTGTGTAAATTATTGGAGAAAATGGTCAACACTCGCCTAATGTATTTCCTAGAAAAGAATGAATGTCTCTCTCCGTGTCAGTCTGGTTTTCGAAAATGTCGCTCAACAACAGATGCATTAATCCATCTTGAGGCTTCAGAATGTGATGCTTTTGCTAGGCAGCAGCATCTAGTGTGCGTTTTCTTTGACCTAGAAAAGGCATATGATACTACATGGTGGTTTGGTATCTTCTAACAACTCCATTCTTTAGGTTTCCATGGCAGGTTGCCCCTATTTATATTAAATTTTCTGCGCAACTGTTCATTCAGGGTTAGGATTGGTGTCCCCCTGTCTCCTTCGTACCCTCAAGAGGAAGGGGTGCCTCAAGGAAGTGTCCTCAGTGTGACCTTTTTTGCTTTAGCTTTGAACAGTATTGTCTTCAATTCCAGAAGGGGTGTCAGCCTCACTGTATGTTGATGATTTGGTTCTTTGGTATGCTGCTTCCCGAATGTCCGTGGCTGAACGTCGCATGCAGCTAGCTTTGTAGAGGGTCTCTAGGTGGGCCACCCTGCACGGCTTCCGTTTCTCCCCAACAAAGACGGTGACCCTGCATTTCTGCCGTTTGAGAGGTGTTCACCCAGACCCAGACCTCCAATTATTTGGCCACAGGGTGTGATGTGTGGACGAGACAAGGTTTCTTGGACTTGTTTTTGACAGGAGACTGACTTGGGTACCACAAGTCCATTCCTTTCAGCTATCATGCCTCCATCCCCTGTCACTCCTATGGACTCTATCTCATTTGTCTTGGGGCACTGACAGAACCATCCTGCTCCACCTTTACCGTGCCATAGTAAGGAGCAAACTGGACTATGGGTGTGTGGTATACTGTTCTGCTACTGAGGCAAGGCTGTGGCCACTAAATTCGGTCCATCATGCTGGGATTCGTCTGTCAACTGGGATTTCCGGTCTTCTCTGATTGAAAACCTATCGGATGATGCAAACAAACCACCACTGGACGTCCACCGGCAGTCCTTAAAGGTGCAGAGTTGGCACCGCCTTCACCGTCTTCTAGCCTCACTGAGTTGTAAGGCTGTGTCCAAGGTCGCTCTTCTCCCTTTTTATGACACCCACCTTCACTATCCACACCCATTTGGATACAGAGTGAGGGCCATGAGGGAGTTGGTTGTTCAGTCCTCCATTGTGTGCCCTATGCTTGTCCCCATGGGTGGCTCCCTGGCTTCTCCCAGAGGTACTACCATGTGATTACTTACTTGAAAGGAAGGTCTTCCTTTCCTCACAGGTAGCTTTGTCCTACTTTTTAGAACACGCCTCAGCTCACAGTGATTCAATTCCTGTATATATTCATGGCTTAAATCCCATGTGGGGTCAGGCTTTGGTGTATTTTTTCATGATTTTAGCCATGGTGGGAGTCTCCCTCCTTCTGCATCTGTTTTTACTGTTGAACTTACTGCCATATTAGTCATAGTTGAATTGATTTTTAGTTTTCCTCCAGCTTCTTTTACCATTTTTAGTGACTCAGCCAGTACCCTACAAGCTTTGTCTCATGGCTTTCCATCATATCCCCTAGTCCTGTCTGTCTTGGAGTGGCTCTACTTATTAGGTAGGCAAGGATACTCCATACAACTGTGTTGGGTCCCTGCACATGAGGGGGTCGTGGGCAATGAGCGTGCTGACTCTTTGGCGAGAGCTGCTGCCTCTCGCCCTTCCTATCCTCATTACTGTGTCCCACCCAAGGATTTATGCACAGCCACTGTGAAGTGTGTATGTCACTGCTGGCAGAGGAGGTGGGATGCAGTAGGGGCGAACAAACTCCGCAGCATTCGCCGGAGCCTAGGCGATGGGGAGTATGTGGGACTATCCCAACAGTGGGAAACAGGTTTGGCCCATCTCCGGATTGGCCACACTAGGCTGACTCATGGGTTTTTAATGGAGAGGGCACCCCCTCCCTATTGTGATGACTGTCTGGTTCCTTTGACTGTGTGATAACTTCTTGTGGAATGCCCCAGTCTTGAGGACCTTCGTCGATGGTACCTTTCCAGGTGCCGAACTGGGAATGGATCATACTTCCTCTCTTCTGTGCTTTGGGAAGAGGCTTATGCTAAGGGGGGAGGCACCTTCTCCTTTGTGTTTAGTTCTGGCCTTCTCCACAAGCTGTAGGGCTTTACCATATTTTAGTTTGTGTTGTAATGATACTGTTCTAGTTTTAACCTCTATATTTCCACCATGTTTTTAGTTTTGGTTGTTTCTTTTATACTGTTGGTTTGTTTTATGCATCTTTTTTCTTTTTACATTTTATAGTTCTTTTTATATATTTTGATTTTCTTTTGATGTTTGTGTTCAGCCGCCATGTCACATATTCATTTATTCATTCATTTCTGAAGGCTGGTGAAACGGGAGCTCCAGTTCGACTAGTGCTACACTCTACTACCTACAGTCTCTTCACTTTACAATCAAATTCCTTCCAAATTCTTCATCCACCCTCTTCTTGCTCTCTCTTACGAATCTTTTCACCTCTCTCTTCCTTTCTCCATATAACTCTTTATTCTGTCACTCAACTTCCTTCATGTTTCTGCTTCCCATCCACTCGCTATATGCTTTCTTCTTTTGCACCACATCTTGTCTCACCACTCTAGTCCACCATGATGTTCGTTGCACCCTCTTTCGTCTTTTTTTCTTTTTGCCACCTAACACACTACCTCAAATGCTGCTCAGATTTTTTTCTGTGAACATCTTGCAAACACCATCCACCTCCCCCTTCTACTCCAAATCATGTTTAACCAGTCGCTTCTCCACTTCTGTTTGGCTTCTACTTTTTCTCCCCCATCCTCTTGGTATCTTTCTACTCTCCCTGTATGAAGTACCTCCTCCTTCCCTATTCTCCTTCCATTCCTCCTTGGCTTTCCCCGCCACCACCAAATAGTGGTCAGAACGTCCACTCTCCCAACCTCTGAATGCTCTTGCTTTCATTTCATGCCTTCTCATTCTCTCATCTACACACACATAATCAATCATTGCATTACATTCATTTAGTTCACCACCCACCTTTCTCATCATTTGCAAATTATACTTGTACATACTGTAATTTCGTGCCTCAAAAGGGTATTGATTATCACCAACCCCCTTCCTGCACAAGTGTCCATTAGAGCACTACCATTCTCATCCATTTGTGCAGTCATATCCCATAGCAACTACACAACCCACCTTCACATTCCTTACTCTTCCATTAATATCTCCAGTCAGTTACACTCTCTAACGTCTCTTAAACTTTTCCATGCAGGCTTCCACGTTTGCTCAGAACTTTTCTTTCACTCTGCTTGCGCTGTCTTCCATTTGAGCATATACACTCGCAATCTTACCCACACAATCCGTGAACCAACTGATCCTTATTCTTTTATATTCTCCTTCCATCACTTGCACACAAATAATACATACAGCCATCTTTGCCCTCTCATTCTCACTTACTCTTGCACATATACCCAATCCATACTCCCACTCTCTCACACTGTCACCTCTCCATTTATTATCGGTCAATCCACGTATGTCCACTTTTGTATCCTGAAGCACCTGGACAGTCTTTCTCTCTTTTTTACCTCATCATCCGCATCCCTGAAATTCCACGTTGAAATCAGCATCATGTTCCTTGTTCTATCCTTGGTCATCATCTGTTGGTCAGTCCTGGTCCGAGGCATTTTGTTTGTCGTTTTAGTTAGTTGTTTTCTGGCAAGGGGAACTTACACTCTGCCAACCCACTTGCTGACACATAGAGAACACATACTGGTTAGTTATAAGGTTACCACCAGCTCCGAGGCATTTTGTTTGTCATTTTAGTTAGTTGCTTTCCGGGGAGGGGAACTTACCCTCCTCCAACCCACTTGTTGACAAGTATAGAACACGTATTGGTTGGTTATGAGGTTACCACCAGCTAATTAAATTATTTCCTATCTTACAGGAATAAAGTATCAATACACTGAGTGAATGGACGATGGGTGCCCTAAATGACAACCTCTGGTAAATACTATGTTAGAATACTTAAGAAACTTTAAGTTCTTCTTTGAAGGAAAGACCGGGTACTGACACATTTTTTGCACATGGCCATTGGTAACAAGTTTATAATGAAAAACTAAACCATTTTACTACAAAAACACTGATCAATCCATATGAGGTCCACCACAGGGTCAGACCTCTTCTATTAAAGGAGAATGATTGTCAGTACGAACTTTCTCCATGTTGGTGAAACGCGAATGAATAAAGTAACAATGCAGATGTCAAAATACAGATGCATCATTCCATTTCTTCCAGATTACCAGAACAGAGGTGTGGCGGACTAAACATAGACGACTGAGCTCTGGGTCGGTGGTGATGGAGATGGTGGGCAGCATTCTGGGTCAGGGGCTTCTTAATGGCCATTCATCCAGTCGGTCTAACTACATCCTGGTGGGGTCTTGGCTCGTGTTTGGCCTGGTGGTCAGTACAGCATATCGTGGCAGCCTCATCGCCTCGCTCAATCTTCCCAGGCTGCCACCAAGACCTGAAACTGCTGAAGAGTTGGTCAAAGTAGTGGAGAGGTGAGGAGTGTGTAGGTCTGCAGTGTAGGGTGAGAGACGGGGTAAATAGGGAGAAGACTTGCTTGTATGCATTGGTCTTGGTCACCTATTGGGGGCACTCCATTCTGCTCAATCTCAAGCAGCCTCCCTATTTAGTCCCTTATCCCTTAAGTTACATGCTATGACCTAGTCCAAGGTCTTTTTTCAGTCTGCCTCTCACAGCCCTAACCCCAAAGTTTACACTTGTCACTTTCTGCACCCAATTGTCATTTCCCATCCTCTCCACATGCCCAAGACATCTCAGTATATCTCTCCTCATTTCAATACCAACACACTAAAGCTCCATCCTTCCTCTTAAGTCTTCTGTCATAAACCTATCCTCCACCATGCCTCACACTCAAGGACGCACTGCTCATCCATATAATCGTTGTCATTTCTGTATGCTGAAGCTTATTTTTATGCAAGAAAGAAGGAACCAAAGGCCAGGAGCCCGAAAACTGTTCCCTCCAATAAAAAACAAAAACAAGTCAACAGAGCAAAATTCAAGATTCGTTCAGTTCGAGATTACTGGACACTCTGTCTTTCAAAGACTGGAGTTCATAGGCAGTAGGAAATACAGACACAGGGAGACAGTTCTTGAATTGACCCATCACATACATGAAGGATTGGGAGTAACAATTAACTATTGTATTTGAGAGCCAGACAAAAAAGGGATCAGAGTTTTTTATTAGACAGGTGCTACATGCCTGCCATAGTGGTGGATGATTAAAAGCACGCCGTTCAGTGGGGCAGTGACCATTGAATTAGCTATTGAAAAGAGATAAAGATGCAACAGTGCAGCCAAGGGACAGAGGTTGAAGGGAGGCAGGAAGAGGAGAGTTAATGAGATGAAAAGCTTTTGACCCCACCTTGCTGAGAAGAGCTGTATGTGGGGAGCCTCCCCACATGTGAGAGTTATACACTACACAGGGGCGAATAGAACCAGTGTATAAAGTCAACAACTGTGTGGGGGTAAAGAAGGCTCTGAGTTGGCTTAGCACACCTAATCTCTTGGAAGCAGATTTTACAAGAGATGTAACATGATCTTTCCAAGAAAAAATTCTTGAGAATGAACCCCCAAGTTTTTTAAATAATGATGCATGGTTGAGTTGGATATTGTTACAAATTAGAAAGAAATCTTGAAGAATATTTTGTCGGGTTGACTGATGTAAGAACTGAGTTTTTCGTGCACTAAAAATAACATGATTACTTTTACCCCAGTCAGAGATATAAGTCAAGCCAGACATTAGGTGTGCCAAAGTCTCATCCCTTGTTTGTCGAAGTAATTGCTGAGATGGATGCTGCGAGAATCGAACTGAAAGGTGAAGGGTAAAGTAATAGTCGCGGCTTGCGACTCTGAGGTTGTTATTATCGTGCCCTGGCAACCTATCATTCAAAAATGGGTCTGATTTCGTGTATAATATGAGACGCATGAGATTCGTTTATAATATGTTCGTGTATAATAATATTCGTGTATAATATATTCATGCATAATAATATGATTCGTGTATAATATGATACGAAATCGGACGCACTTTTGAATGGCAGGTTGCCTGGGTACGATAATGACAACCTCAGAGTCGTGCGCCGCCACTATAGTGTATGAGTGGATAGGATTAGATGCTCAGCGTAGTAGGTCATTGAAAAATAAAGGGAAGAGACCTGGTGATAGGGCAGAGCCCGGAAGAACACCACTAGGAGAAGAACAGTGGCCATACAACAGCAGCTATAAAATGATCAGAAAGGAAGCTAGAGATGAAGGCACAGATAGAAGGACAGAAACCGTAAGAGGGCAGTTTGGAAATTTAAGATTTATGCCAGACTCGATGTAAAGCCTTTGAGATGTCAAGTGCAATAACAAATCTTTCGTCAAAGTTCCGAAAGGAGGATGACCTGGAGTCTGAAAGGTAGGTGAGAAGATCGCCAGTGGAGCATCCCTAACGGAACCCATATTGATGGTCAGAAACAAGGTCGTAATAGGGAAGATACTTTAAAACTTTGTTGTTAAGAATACACTCGAAAACTTTTGAAACACAGGATGTTAAAGCAGTTCGGAGATAGTTTGAGGGATGGGAATGGTCAACCTTCTTTGGGACAGGCTGAATGAGAGCAAACTTCTAGCAAGAATGAAAGGTAGAAGTTGACAGACAAAAGCAAAAGAGTTTGCCTAGGGAGTATGTAAGCACAGAAACACAGTTCTTGAGGACAACAGCAGGGATCCAAGCAGGTCCATACACCTTGTTAGTACTGGGGCCAATGTAGGCAGAAAATACACCAACTGAAGACATTTAAATGTTTGTCATGAGGAAGTCACAGGGGGGAAGTGATAGTGAAATAGCTACGGAATCGGCTAAGGTGGAATTAGAGGCGAAAGTCTGAGCAGACAGTTCTACTTTATCAGACTAAGAGATAGCTTTAGAGCCATCAGAGTGGAAAAGAGGAGAGAAGAAGGATGAAGTAAAGTTGTTAGAAATGTTCTTTTATAGGTGCCTGAAGGAGTGGGATGAATTAAAGTTGAAGATTTCAGAGCGTTTAGTACTAATGATATTATTTTTAGCAGAGTGAAGAACAGAGTTAGCATGAGTACGGGCAGAAATATAAAAGAAATGAGATTCAGGGGTGGATTAGCTCTGGTATGTTTTGTAGGCCTTCTCCTTTTTGTGGACAGCATTAGAACAAGCGTGATTAAACCAGGTATTTTTTTGCATTATTCATAGGATATGAGAAAGGAATGTATGCTTCCATGCCCGTGAGAATAACCTCTGTATTGTGCAAGGCACACCCAGAAGGCTCTCGGACATGGAAGCAATAATCATTCCAGGGAAAAGCAAAGAAGTTCTGACGTAGGACCTCCCAGTCAGCAGCTGCAAAGTGCAACAACAGTCAGTTTTTGGGAGGGTCAAATGATCTTACTGGCGTGATAGGACAGGTTAAGGTGATAAAGTTGTGACTGGAGGAGCCCAATAAAGAGGAGGATTTTAAAGCATAAGCAGGAGGATTAATCGTAAGGGAGACGTCAAGTATGTTGGAACTTTCCCCAAGGTGATCTGGGATACTGTTAGAGTGCTGTATAAGCTGCTCTAGGTCATCAAGGATAGAAAAGATGCAGGCTTGTTCACCAGCTAAATCAAAGAAAATGGAGGAGAGGTAAAGGTGATGGTGAACATTGAAATCTCCTACAATGGATATTTCAGAGAAAGGGGAAATTGACAGGATGTGTTCCATCATGCTGTTAAAGAGTCGAAGAATTTATCATAGGCAGTAGAATTAGGGGATAAGTAAACAGAACAGATATATTTAGTCAGAGAATGACAGGATAGCCGAAGCCAGGGAGTAGAGAATTCAGAAGATTCACGTTCAGGAACACGAGAGCAGAATATGTTGAGTACATATGCACAACAACCACCCTTGGCTTCGAAATGTGTATAAAGATGGTAGGACTATACTGGGAAGGTTTTTTTTTTTTTTTTTTTTTTTTTATGTGTCCGACTCTGGGCATAGGCTTCACAGCCTGCTATCAAGGCCCAGCAGTCCTCCTACATACCATATTGTTTGCTGTCAGTTGTCTCAGACAGTCGAGTCTCAGGAAAAAAGGTGAGTTTAGATGAGGAGAGATGGTGCTCAGCAGAGAGAAAGTTAGAGGAAAGGCCACGAATGTTGGAGAAATGAAGAAGAAATGAGTAAGACGGTGGCTCCAGGCATCTCTTGGTCGTCACCGGGAAAAGGACGGATGGTGGGGGCTTAGATGGCCCTCCCTTCCCCCTGGGGATTGCGAGGCTTGTTGAATCGATGCCGTATGTTTTAAAAATTTGATTGATTTAATTGATTGATTTAAATAAGGTGCCGCAACAGCACAGGTCATAAGGCGCCGTTAAAAAAATACGGTAAAATCAGAAGCACAGAATGATAAAAACACTAAAAAGAGCCAACTAAAAGAAAAGAAAAGAAGAAGCTACAACTTACTCAACAACCCAGCCTCCTCCACAAACAGGAGGACCTCATGTCCCGGGGAAAGAGCCCTCTCTCCAAGTATCAACGACATCTCATAAGTACCATGAACACCCCGACAATGAAATAGAAATCGCTCACGCAGTTCCACCAGGCTGGGACACTCCACTAAAAAGTGGTGCACACTAAGGGGAACCAAACAGTCATCACAAAATGGCCGTGGCCCCCGGGACATGAGATAACCATGTGTGAGACGCGAGTGACCCGTACGAAGACGGGCCAGTGCAGTCTCTGAACGGCGTCCCTACACATGGACATACGTCCACGGACGGTATGTCGTAGAGGTTACCTCCCCCATCTTGGTCGTAGCAACCAAAGCCTCCCACTGTCCCTGCCAACTAGCAAGAACTGCCACCCGAATGGAGGAGTACAGGTCACGAAAAGGAACTGGGAGGGAAGGAGCAGCCCGGATCGATGCGTCCTTAGCCAGCCTGTCTGCCCGTTCATTTCCCAGAACACCAACATGCTCTGGGACCCAGCAAAACCCAACACTGTAACCCCTACATTGGAGAAGATAAAACCACTCGAGGGCAGACAAAACAAGGGGATGAAGGGAAGAAGGACCAAAATGCTGAAGAGCAGAAAGAGCACTGCGAGAGTCGCTAAAAATGGTAAAAGACGAGATGTTAAGAGTAAAAATTAACTTGAAAGCTAAAATAATGGCAGACAGCTCTGCCGTAAAGACAGAGGCAACACCGGGGAGGCACCCACCTCTACAAAAGGAAGGGAAGACAACAGCATACCCAACCCCCGCACCAGACTTTGACCCATCGGTGAAAACAGGGATGGAGTCAGCGTGTACAGTATGTTATAGTGTTCTAGGAACAATGCATGGGACTCCGAATCAAGTAACAAATTCCTATTTGAAACAACAGGATTACAGACAGGAACAAGCGGGAATTGCCAGTAACCAAACCTAGGTAACCGATGGGGACATACAGATAGAGATGGCAAATGGAAAGACTCCATTGCAGATGCAACCCTAAAACCAAAAGGCTTAGGGAAACTCGGGCGAGACACATAAAGATGGGAACGTGCATCATCAGACACAGACACACAAGAAGCAGACTCGGGAAGACGATGTAGGCGACACCAGCACCTCAATAAGGAGGACTGGCGACGCAAAGCCAGCGGAAGGATCCCAGCATCCACCAACAAGCTAGGAATTGGGGACGAGCGGAACGCACCAGTTGCCAAGCGAACACCAGCATGGTGCACAGAGTCCAACACACGAAGCCGAGCCTCAGTAGCAGATGAGTAGACTTCGCTACCACACTCTAACTTCGAAAGAATAAGAGTCCGGTGCAAGAAGAGGAGAGTCTGTCGGTCGGCGCCCCAAGAAGTATGAGCCAAAACCCGAAGGAGCAACAATGTCCTCATACAAGCCACCTTAACATGATGAAGATGAGGTACCCATGTCAGGCGGCTGTCAAATATAAGTCCCAGGAAGCGAGTCTCCTCCACACAAGAGATTCGTCTATCATAGATATACAAGTCAGGATAAGGGTGAACACCACGGAGGTGGCAAAAGTGAACAGCCACAGTCTTGGAAGCCGAGAAACGTAATCCCCAAGTAGAAGCCCACCGAGAGATCCTATTAATCGCCAGCTGCAGCTTCCTCACAATCAATGGCATCCGCCCCGCAGAAAAGGAGATCGACAAGTCATCAACATAAAGACTACCCCGAACTCCTGCAGGAAGTACACTAATAACACTGTTTATAGCCACTGCAAAAAGTGTTACGCTAAGTATACTCCCCTGCGGCACACCATCCTCCAGGGGACGAGCATCCGACAGAGCACCCTCAATCCGGACACGTAAAAAACGACGGGACAAAAATTTCTGCACAAAAGTGGGGAGTTGGCCACGGAGACCAAATTCAAACAGACTAAGCAAAATGCCATGACACCAAGCCGTGTCATAAGCCTTCTCCAAATCAAAAAAGACAGTGACATGGTGGTGCTTATTCGCAAATGCTTTACAAATAGAGGACTCCAAAGACAATAGAGCATCAGTTGTAGAACGCAGTTTCCAGAAACCATACTGAACCGGAGACAAGTAATTGCCCCTCTCCAAGTACCACACGAGCCTGACATTTACCATCTTCTCCAGTAACTTACAGATACATGAAGTCAGTGAAATGGGACGGAAGTTGGTCGCCAACTGATGGTCCTTCCCAGGCTTTGGATGGGGAGGACTATAGCCACACCCCAAGAAAAAGGAAAATCACCAGTACTCCAAATAAGATTAAAAACCTCTAATAAAAAGGAACAAGCCTCATCAGACATGTGGCGTAAAAAGGCATAAGGGATATCATCAAGGCCTAGAGACGAGTCACCACATTGGGATAAAGCCAGCTTTAGCTCAGAGAGAGAGAAGGGGACCTTGTATGGCTCTGCCTCATTGGAAGCAAAGTCCACCCCTTGCGACTCCACACAGCGCCGATGCTGCGCCATGGGCGAATTAGGATCCTTCCTGGAAACACTCGCAAAATGATCCGCAAAGACACTAGCGACCTCCTGTGGATCAGCCACCATCCTACCAGCATGAGACAAAACAGGAGGGGAAGGAGGCGAAAACTTACCAGAAATCTTGCGAACTCTGTTCCACACCTGGGTAAGCGGGGTCTGAGCATTAACTGAGGACACAAAGCGTTTCCACGACATTCACCGAGCGTTCTTAAAAACCCACCTAGCCCGAGCCCGGGCCCGTCGGAAGGCATCCATACACTGGAGATCACCACGATGCCGACGAAGACGAGAGAAGGCGGCACACTTCATCCTCACTGCAGCAGAACAATCATTATTCCACCAAGGGACTGGACGTTTGGAAAAATGGCCAGACGTCCTCGGGACAGACTGGAGGGCAGCAGAATGTAATAAATCAGTAAAATATGTCGCAGCTGCATCTGAGCCACCAAACTCAGCTAAGGGACAAACAGAAGAAGTAAGGTCTGTAAACAGCCGCCAATCAGCCTTATCAAGGCGCCACCGGGGAAGACGGGACCAAGGTTCAGACACCGTAGATTCTACAACTATTGGAAAGTGATCACTCCCATGCAAATCTGGTAAGACCTGCCAACTAAAATCCAAGAGAGCAGTAGGAGACACGAGGGAAATATCAATGGCGGAAAATGTACCAGTCTGAGCATGAAAGTGTGTCGCATCCCCAGAATTTAAAACATCCAACTCCACATCCCCAATAAAACCAGCCAATAAAACACCTCTAGGGTTGACTGTGCAGTCACCCCAGAGAGGGTGGTGACAATTAAAATCTCCCAAAAGAAGAAAAGGAGAGGGTAGACCACGCAAGAGGCAGTCGAGATCACCCCGCTCAAGGGCAGCAGCAGGCGGAAGATAGATACTGCAGAGAGTATATCACCTGTTCAGAAATAACTTGACTGCAACAGCCTGCAGTGGAGATTGCAGGTTGACATCGTAGTATGGTACATCCTTGCGGATTAGAACTGCAGAGCCACCACGACGACCTTGCCCCAAAATAGGGGTAGAATAAAATGCATAATAACCGGAAGGAGCGGGAGGAACAGAGTCTCCCACCATTGTCTCCTGGAGACACACACACACTGGGGAGAAACGAGAGAGGAGGAGACTCAGCTCCTCCCAGGATGCACGCAAACCACGACAATTCCACTGAAGGACCTTGAATACTGCTAACTTGAGAGGGGTTTCAGGGGAGCCTCAGAAGGAGGCTTCCCCTTGCCGACCTGACTAGAAATTGCTTTCAAGCGGCGAGGCTTATCGGTGCCCACCATGCCTGTAGGCGCAGGAATCTGAGACTGAGAAACCCGATCACGAGTCCCTGAAACACCTGAGACAACCAAAGGAGGAGGAATCCTCGATACAGACAGACCAGCACTGTCCCTGGAGGAGGACAGTTTGGGAAGACGCGAATGAGTAACAGTCGACTCAGAGTCAGAGGACGTTCCCAAAGAGACCTTCCTGGGGGGGACACCCACCGAGTCAAGGGACTCAACAGATCCCCTGTGACGCTTCAGGATGGACTGAGAAAAATCCTTGGAGGAGCCAGTTGCAGGAGACTGTCTCGGCCTAACCCTGGGAGGCCTTTGCGGCTTAGCCCTGGGAGGTGTCCGAGGCTTAACCCTGGGAGGCGTCCGTGGCTGAGAATCCATGGGAGCATGAACCTCGACAGCATGAACACCGATACAAGGAGCCTGCGTCGAAGCTGGAGAAGAGACAAGAGAGGGCCCTGCCGAAGATGTAGTGGAGAGCACTGCCGTAGACACCGAAGATGGTTCACCTGTGGAACTTTCCAGAACCGAAAACTTGTTGCTAAAAGTCACTGATGGAGCAATAGTCTCACAAGAATGGGAAGAAACAACTACAGGTTGGGAAGAGCAGGAAGGAGCCACAACGCAAGAACGCAAAACAGAGGCAGAGGAACCAGAGCGGAGGGAGGAGGCATACGCCATCGCCCCACCACCCTTTTGTCTAAAAAGAAGCTCCCGCCTGGCACTACCGAGACTAATGAACTGGGAATTAGCCAGTTGAAGGATATCTTGCTCAAGACAGTATTTCTGACACTTACGAAAACGTGGTGGGTGAGCCCCCCTGCAGTGGAAGCAGAAAGGCTCAGAGTCACAATCGGGAGTAGGGTGTGAGTCGAGGGCAGAGCAGCGACCACACCGCGGACGGTTAGTACAGTTCTTCCTACTATGGCCAAACTCATAACACGAGTAACATTGCAATGGACGATCAACAAAAGCCCTCACTGGGAGAGAAAGAGGACCAATCTCAACACGCTCAGGGAGGAAAGAACCATAAAATGTTTGCATGATTAAATTACTGTTCCCTCCAATCTTTGCCACTTGGTGAACGGAATCAGGGCAAAACCTAAGGATCTCATCATCCGAAAATTCATACAGGTCCGAATTATAAATACGACCCTTGCTATAATTAAATGAGTGATGAGGCTTGATAGAATCAAAGATACCATCAGAAGGGCAAGGCAGATGGAGGAGCATTATTGCTTGCGTCAGATCTTTAGCATGGATCAAAACACCCTTACCATACTTCTTGATGTTACCCGCTGGGAGCACACCAATTTCCCTTTCCAGGTACCTGGCAGCATTTAGAAAGTTCCACGCCCATCCTTATAATGGGCAACAAACCAGTAAGGGGTAGGGGCCTTGCGAACCTTGGTAGCCTGTTCCTCTGCATCTTCAAAAACGTTGGGACAATAGTTGCTCTCACTATCTTGGACATTACGAGACCGAATAAGCTCTGCAACTAAGTCACTGGCACCAAGATGCAAGGAACCTAGTGCCTCAAGAGCAGCTTGAGCAGCAACACCAGATGTAAATGTTACATAGCACCTATTGGCGAGGCAGTCAGCTTCATATTTGAGACGGATACGGAGAACCGTCCCAAAAGGTCTCAATGCAGCGTGAATAGCACGGAATGACAGGGTCACAAAAATATTTCGCAGGAACAGCGTGTCGAGACCAGCCCCAACAGCCGATCCCTGGGATCTCTCAACAGGAGGAGCAGCGGCAGGGGGAGTACAAGCCTCACCCCGCACAAAACCATCACGACCAGAGGGTGACGTCTCGAGGGCTTGGCCGACCGCACCTCGAGGACCAGAACAAATATTTTCAGAATCCATAAAATTATCTTGAAAGTAAATGGCCCCAGGGGCCAAGGGTAACCTCCTACCGGGACTATGAAAGGAGAGAGCTCCAACCGCCGCGAACGGGGTACCTCGTCCCCATGGTTGCCACTCAATTTAAAAAGTAGCCCCGCATGATCCGAAAGTTTGTCCACGACAGAGCAAGACCTCTCCCCACAACGCATCCCAGCCCAGACACCCAACCATCCAACACAGGACGACCTCAACAGGCGGCCCCTCTGGCGGGCGGCACCGTTAGCCCGTACTGGCAGCCTAAAACCTCGGGAACCATTTAGTCTGGCCCCTCACTGGCGACCTTACTAGCTTGGGAAGCCCTCTCTCCCCCCAAAACAGGGGCAGAGCAGGGGTCGAAACCCCCTCTAGTCTAGCTCGCCAGGTCCTCAGGGCACACAAGCCCCCCCACCACGACAAGGCGGTTCCCACTAGGGGGGTTTAAAAATTTGAGTAGGAAGTGTAGTGCATAATGTGCCTTTGTTTGGTGTTGGGAGTTAGGGGAATGAGCATGGTGGCCTACCCCCTGTATTACTGGAACACAGAGAAAGTTCAGCAAAAAGGGAGGGTCAGAAGCTAGTCTGGAGGGCTGATGAAACGGGAGATACAGCTCTCCCTTTTATCAGCTTTCCATCCACCTTGGGAGCACCACCCTGCTCAACTGGTACTACAGTCTGCTCCCTGGGAATATCCTCTTTCTTTTCTGCCCAGGTCTCAATTCCATAGAGCATTACATTTCTAGCACATGCCATAAACAAAGACCTATTAGCACAGTGGGAGAGTCCACTCTGTGTTAGGACTAGAGGCAACATATCCCTGAGCTTCTTCCAATCACTCATCACTCTAGCCACATCTCTTATCCGCTTATCACAGACACTGCAAAAGGTGGGATTACTTCCCATGCATTTGTGGCAAACTGCACATGGTCACTCCCTTTCTTTGACAATACCGCCATCACCTTTGTCCTTTCCGACAAGGATAGTATGTTTTTAGCCCTCTTTGTTTGTTTGCTTGTCTTTTAGCAGGATTACTCAAAAACTAAAACAAAGATTTGGACCAAACTTGGTGGGTAGAAGCCCATGTCCCAGGAAACAATCGATTACCTTTTGGGACCGATCCGGATGGTATAACAGGTTCTGTATCCGGAAAACACTTTTTGCAAGACCCCAATTTATGATGAGAAATCCTAATCCATTATGAAGAGTGGTTTGGAAATTTCGTTGCCCTTGTTGGAGATATGCGCTACATTTGGTTCCCCTCTAGTTTTATCTGCATTTTCACTCAAGCACTTGTGGCCCATGATATCTCTCCACTTCCTCTCATTCTCCTCAATCAGCACTTAATCATCGGCATACTACATCTCCCACAGGAGTTCATTTCTGAAGTCACAAGAGACGGTTTCAAGCACCAAGACAAACATTTACAGGCACAAGACTGGTCCCTGATGCACACCAACATTTATGGAAAACTCATCACTCATGATCTCTATTCATTTTCACCTGGATGTGGGCAACCAAATACATAGCCATAACCACTCCTACCAACCCCTCCTCAGTCCCAAGCTTTCTCATTGCTCACTTCACCACCACTTTAGAGACTCTGTCAAAGGCCTTCTCCAAATTAAAAAAAAAAAAAAAAAAAAATACGTACAGATCCATTTTCCTTCCTGCAGCTGTCGAACACTGAATATATCATCAGTGGTCATATACTCTCTCTCTCTCTCTCTCTCTCTCTCTCTCTCTCTCTCTCTCGTGAATGAAAACTTTTTTTTTGCTTCATTTCAACACTTTTTAAATGGATCTTATGTAATAGTATGGTCTGTCGGAAAAATTAACGAACGGTTTAGAAATTCTTTAAAACTTATGTACTAAGGAAGTCACTGTTTGGCCATTTCAACATTCATTTTCCATGGGCCAGAAGATGTGACAAATTGACCCCCTCCCCCAATTCAAAACTTGCGACGTCCCTGCCATCCACGGTTTCATTCCCATTCCCTTGTTCCACAGAGATATTTCATCTTCCTGCACAGGTCTGTGTGTTTGTAAGTCTTCCTCATGTTATCCTTCTCCTCCTTCTTGTTATCCTCTTCCTCACGCCACTTTTATTTCTTAACTGTAATATCCCTTATTATTCTCTCTCTCTCATGGCCTCACCACCTAACGATACACGTTCACCATCTTCTGTACCTCTCTATTAATCTATCCCTTCTTAAAACATTGTTAGTTTCCAGTTCTTGTTCAAGATTTTACATTTTTATATCAAGTATAATCATTATACAGTGTTTTCACTGCACTTTTTTTTAGTTTCTTACCGACCCCCCCACCCAAAAAAAAAAAAAAAACGCAACACCGGTATAAATAACAAGTTTTATTCTTAATTTTTTTTTTCCAGAATAACTTGCGAATCATATGTGGCATCCTACAAAAACACTTTTTCGCAGTCCACATCACAAATCCTTCAAGAATTTGGTAGCATGCTGTATTTGGGAGTATCATCAGTGGATGGCCTCAGAGACTCTTTTGTTATGAGGTGAGTGGCTTTTATTTATTTATTTTTTTTCATTTGATGTCCTACTTACACATTGTAGAGGAAGGTGTCCCATGTATACGTACCAAAAATCACTCACGAAAATTGAAAATTGTGCAAATTAGGGACCTTGCAATTGAAGTGTGTTAAAGTACGTCGACGGGATTTGCAGTGACAAAACGTGTGAACGTTAATTCACGTCGACGGGATGCCGCAGGTTAATCTTTTTCCTGGTCATATCTCTGTCACATACATGTTCATGGTTTACCGTAGTAGTGCACATACGAATTTCAGAAGGCATAAACTCAAAATTACGGAGGATACATTTTTGTGTTGGTTCAGTATGTCTCATGTCCCACTTTTGGCGGCACTTTTCCCCAGTAGGTTACCCGTGAGTTCGTGTTGACGCACGCACGCACGCACACACGCACGCACGCGCACACACACACACACACACATCACAAACCCCATGCACGGATTCTTGGTAGGGAGGGGCGTGGGGAGGGCGTATGCAAATTCTAAGTGTTAAATATCTTACATAAATGCTTTCATGGAATCATTTCGATGAAAGAGGGATTTGGTGATAAATTGTGGAGGGTTTGAAAATGAGTCATCAAGAATTCATACTTGTTATTCCACAAAAAATCATGGCACTGATTTCCAGAGTCCTTGCTGCATGCTGCTCTGACCAACCCCCTTCCACATCCACTCACCCCCCCTTCCGACACCCAGACATTGGCTTCCCCCTCTCCTACACACACACACACACACACACACACACACACACACACACACACACACACACTCTCTCTCTCTCTCTCTCTCTCTCTCTCTCTCTTTCAGTATCAACGTATAAGTTTCTTTTCGGTAATATGACGCTCTTTAGTGCTGCTCATTTTTTTTGCTTACTGCACCTAAAATCCTCTCCTCTGATTGGTGATGGTTGGACCCATGTGTTTCGTGGACATGTATTAAAATATCACACCCTCAGGTACGATTCTAATTATTTTGTGTGCTCATTATTAGGACGAGTTACTTGGTAAACTTATTACTGGGGTGTTCGATAATAGTACTGAATAAACCCCTGCCATTTTGAGGCCATTCTTACCTTATAAAGGATTGTCTGGTGTTAGATAAGTACTGCCACGTAATCATGATGAAGGGGACACTGTTTTTTTGTACGGAACGTTTATGCCAAAAGTATGATGTTGGAAGTCGGGTAGGACAATCACTGTCTTGGTATATGGTGGTTTGGAGTTCTGAGCCCATGACCTTTTCTGTGTATAATTATTGTTGTATTAAAAACCACAACCACTGACACTTCTGGTCGTTATTAAAATAAGTGGTGCCCATAACTTCTCATCTACCAGTCGAATCGTAGCACATATGGTACCGACGTGCTGTATAACGAAAACTAACTCCATGATTTTTTTTTTTTTCAAAATGTTTCGACTCAGTGATGGTTACGGAAGGTTACCTTATTATACTCTTATATTATTAATCTGTAGATGGCAAGTTTGAGGTATAAAATGTTTCTTTAACTAGTGGTTAACTCCTGTGCTATAGTGATTTTTATTTTTTTATAACTTGGCACTTTGAATCGATCCTAGCTTTCTAAGGGGAAACTTTTCTTTGGAGGAATTTAATACAGATTGTGTTGAACGCCTTCACTGCAGTAGCTTTCCCGGCAGCTAAATAAAATAATCTCAAAGTAGTAAGAGTGAGTAAAAAGTCATCATTGAGTTTGAAATGGAGGGATGGAACAATGCCTTGACGGTCTGGTGACTTGTGGAAGGGTGACTGTTGCTATCATTTTGAGAATCTCACCCATGGGGAAGCTCAGCAAAGTAAGGACAGTCCTCATTTAATGTCGTTTGACTTAAAGTAATTTCATTATGATAAAGTAGGATTTATTTTTCTCATAAACTTCCATATGGTTCATTACGAAGTTGTTTGGAAGTTGGAAATGTGTGTTTAGTGGTGTAACCCCTCATTCATGAAAAAGAATAAACACTCACACACATACACATCTTTCCACAACACATTTAAGCCCTCAGCATAATAAAACTTTCCTGCATTGGCTACAACAGAATGCCAGAGTTGTCATTATCATGAGAGAGTTAAAGTTGATTCTCTTAGTATTTTTTTCCTGCATGCATCCTGGACTTTAAGTGAGGACTGACTGCATAGCATTTATTGGTGTGTCGTAATTTTTAATTGACTGATGTTACGAGCCAGTGATTGTTGAGGAAAACTTGGAGGGGGCTTTTCTGATTGGCCTACTGCACGTTTTATTGGACTGGACACGGAGGCAGAGGCAGAGTGTTTTATTAATGATGGATTGAGTGTTTGTTGCATTGTTTGAGTCACGTGAGGAGTTTTATTGTACTTATGGGTCAGGCCACACATCACTGGTGTGTTGGCCTGAAAAGTGATTCTTTCCTTTCTTTTCTTTTTCTTTTACCCCTTTTAACAGTGATATGTTATAAGATTTGTTAGATCTGTTTTATGTGTAATATTTAATTGTTTTATGTGTGTACAATGGAGGATATATTTAAATTAGCTGTGTAATGCTTAGCTTAAGGTGGAAAGGCAGAACTTTCGGAGAATCAGCTCGCCAGTGAATCTCCGCAAGTGGAATATTCCGAAGGGTGATTTGTAACCCAGGAGGGAGTAGTGAGAGATTTGGGGGTGTTTTTTTTGCGGTCACCTTGGATGAACTCTAGGATTAGGCGTCTGGCAATAGATAGGTAGATAGGGGCCATAGCAGTTACCCTGATAAAAAAAAAATGTGGGAAACCTATAAGGAAGTGTTAATCTTCATTGTAACTTAAGGTGATGTGTTGAGTGTATTTGTTGTGGTAAGTACAGTACAATGTTCGATGAGAAATGAAAAAAAAAATGATCGTGATATAACTTCCTTCTTCTTCGCATTATAGGAAAGAATAAAAAAGAAAATTTGTACTTTAGTATTTAATTTTTATATATTTTTGTATTTTTTTTCTAGTTTGTGGATCTACATGCGTGTTCTAGTGTTTAGCCTCCCTCCCCGTGCTCTTTGTTGGTTAGATTTTACGGCAATATTTTAACAAGCTTGGTGTTCATAGATGGAGGGTAGTGTTGAGTGGTATGAGAGGCTGTAATAATGCTTTGCAGAGTAATGTTTACATGGATCATCTGCTGCTGGGAACCACTCATGGAAAACATGCCACAAGCACATGTTGCTGTGTCCCTAATGGTGCTCGGGTGGCGTGTAGCAGAGGGAATGTGTGTTATTTTACATCACCGTGCTTATGAAGTACTTGTTGGGGAGTTTTTTTTTACAATATATATATATATATATATATATATATATATATATATATATATATATATATATATATATATATATATATATATATATATATATGGTGGTAGGTGGTGGTGACCATCATCCACTCACTTGATGTGCTGCGTACTTCTTCCTTAACCTTTATCATTCTTTTTCTATGCCTGCTCTCCTCTCTTACTATCTCTTCCATCTTTCCTGTCACTTCTTATTGGTTTTCTTTCCTTTACAGGTGGCTTTACATTGAGTGACAAGCCAAATGGTTTCCTGTAAGCCAAGAAACCATTTACAGCACTGGGTGGTAACCATATAACCAAACCATACGTGCTCCCTGTGTGTCAGCAAGTGGGTTGGTAGAGGATTAGTGCCCCTTCCCGTAAAACAAATAACTCAAAGTCAAATGGCCACCCCTTATGGGATTTTGGCGTCTGACAATAGATAGATAGATATATATTATATTGTTTTACCATCCATTATGATGAAAAAGTTCTCTGACTTTGGTGCATGTAATACGCCGAGAAATCCTCCCTGTCAATCCCAGTTGGCATTTGACATTGGATATACGTAGGTGTTTACATATTCATTCTTGCGGTTTTGTCCAAATGATTAAAGTTTCATTGAAAGTATGTTTATTTGGTTCACTACCACTTAATTAAAAAAAAAAAAAAAAATTTATTACCTCATTCATTTCTCTGATTTATTCCTTGCTACTGGTCGGCTAAGGGAAAATGTCTTGTGTCAAGGCACTAAAAAACATCATGACACACTACATAATAGCGACAGTAAAATGTAATCAATATGTGTAATGTTGAGACTTGAGGAAAAAACGTGCATAAATGCGGATAAGCTTTGAAGAAAGTCGGACCTAAATCCGAGCAATTTCATGACCAGGTCATTTAACCACTCTGAGCCAAATCTATGACATCAGAGAAAGACCTAATGAAAGTTCCTCACACATATGCTCATGCACATGACCCAACCAGTGATATACTGGGAAAATGGGAGAGATGGGTTAGAAAGCCAGAGACAGCCAAGACACTAGCAAGGCTGAGAAGCGGTTGGGACGCTATAGGAAACAGGGGAGGCACGGTGGAAAAGGCAGGAGTAGAGGGATCGGCGTTTAATGGCATAAACCGCCCTCACCTATAGTATTGCTCTTGTCAACATAACTCCCTTTCGAGAATAAAACTGCAATCAAACCTCAAACTCAGCTTTATCTTTCTCCTGGCATCCACAAGACCAACTTGAAAATTCTCTCCTCTTACAACCCCATAATATAACATTTTTGGAAATGCCTTGGTTGCGGCTACGAGACTTGTAATTCAAAACTTCTTTCCTAATCCAAACAAAATAGCCAAGGAGTAGCAGTTATGAATTGGTAGGGAGGTTTTCCCGGCGTATTCTCATCGTAATGGATGGCAGCACAATATAATAGAAAAGTCTATCAAGGCAAATTTCCATCATCACTCAGTCAGAATATTTACATTAAAAAAAAAACGCGTGCAGCTATTTTTCGTTGAATAGTAAGTCGTTACCACATGTGTATCACTTACTTTAATGACACCACTTATTTAATGACGACCAGTAGAGTAGGGCTTTTATACAACAGTGACTACAAAGCACTCAAACAGCGCACACATCCGCCAATGCCACTGTAATTAAAAAGGATCCAGATCCGGATCCGTGGATATATGATCCAGATCCGGATCCGGTGTCATATGCACGGAGTGACTTTATGCTGGAAGTTACTGTTCCCTTCTCTGTTAAGCCTAAACTAACCAAACGTAACCAAACCTAACCTAACCTTAACCTAACCTTCTCCTAGATCAACCTAACCTAAATAAACCTAAATGAAACTAATCTTAATTCACGAAATGAGTAATTTGATAATCTGCCTGTAACATACACATATATCTTTATTTATATATATCCATATATCGACCTATAGTTACCTACAGGTCGATAAGTCATCCAACTATCTTCCTGACACATGTATTTCATACAATGTTGTTGATAAACGGCACAAAATTTGGGATAACATGCGGATACTTTCAAAATAGAAGCTAAACGGACACTCGGCGCATGCGCACTGAGCGGAACGGTGACTTCCAGCATAAGTCACTCCATGCATACGACACCGGATCTGTCCCAAAATATAATAAATTCTTCCCTATTCCGTTGCCCACCGTTCCATTAAATTTCATTGAAAATCATTGAGAAGTATTGGAGATATTGCGCGGGATACTCCGAAATCGGATCCTGATCAGCCCCCAACTTTAATAATTTCTTCCTTGGCCCATGGCCCACCTTTCCACAAAATTTCATTATTATCCGTTTGTAACATTTTGAGTAATCCCGGATCCACATCCGGATCCGCCCCCAAATTTTATCATTCTTTTTTTTTCTTCACCTAATACGCACCTTTCACCAACCTATCTTTGAAATTCATTGAGAAATTTTGTAGATATTGTGCGGGATACTCCTGATCAGGATCCGTATCCGGACCCAACTGTAATAATTTTTTCCATGGCTAATAATCTACCCTTCCACAAAACTTCATCAAAGTCCGTCCATAACTTTATGAGTAATCTTGCTAACAGACAGAGACAAACCAACGCGGGGTAAAACATAACCTCCTTGGTGGAGGTAACTAAACAGAGAACAGGTCATGGGCTCAGTACCCAAAGACCACCACATACTAAGACACTGGTTGCCCTAACCAACATCCACCATCATACTCTTGGCATAAACGTTCCATAAAATAACAGTGTCCCCTTCATCAAGATTACGTGGTAATACTGATCTGACTACCACCAGGCAATCTTTTATAAGCTTCGAATGACCTCATTATCAGTAGTATTAGCGAATACACGAATAATAGGTCTACCAAGTAAAACCATACTAATAATGAACAAAGAAAATAATTAGATGTCATCGTACTTGAAGGTGAGGTCTTGATACATGTGCAAGGAACAAATGGGTACAACCTCCACCAATCAGAGGCAGGGATTTTAGATGCAGGAAACAACGAAAACTGAGCTGCGCTGAAGAAAATCATACTACCACAAAGAAACATGTGCGTGGACACTGTGTGTGTGGGGGAGGATGAGAAGAGGCCATGTCTGGGTGTCGGAGGAGGGGTGAGTGGATGTTGAAGGGGGTTGGTCAGAGCTGCATGCAGCAATGTGGATAACCGTGGCATTGATTCTTTCTGGATTCACAAATATGAACTCATTGTCCAACCCTCCACAGTTTATCACCAGTTCCCTCTTTTCATCGAAATGATTCCATGAAAGCATTTGTGTAAGATGCTTAATACATATATATTTGCTGCCATAGGTCATTTATTCAAATATTCATTGGTCTGCTGAAAATACGGGGGCACACGCCCCCCACGCTCCTCCCTACCCAGAATCCGTGCCTGGTGTGTGTGTGTTCTTACCTAATTGTTTTTACCTAATTGTATCTTTACAGGAATGAGTCAAGCTCGTACTGTCCCGTGTCTTAAACCATATTTATCGTACATATCCTTAAATTTGTGAATTGTTTTGGCACACACTACTTCATTCAGTAGAGCATTCCATTGATCAATTGCTCTGTTTGGGAAACTGATTTTCCTTAAGTCTTTATCACCTCTCTTCTTATGCAGTTTTTTGCAGTGTCCTCTTGCTGTTGCTTCTCAATATGTTAAGTAATCATTTATGTCTATTTTCTCCTTCCCTGATATGCACTTATATGGCATTATCATGTCACCTCTTTTCCTTCGCTCCAGTAGTGTTGGTAGATTCAGTTTATTTAGTCTTTCTTCGTAGCTTAGGTCCCTTAAGCTTGGTATCCATCTTGTAACGGCCCTTTGAACTTTTTCAATCTTGTCTATGTGATTTTTGAGATAAGGACTCCAGACTACTGATGCATATTCCAGGGTTGGTCTAATAAATGATGTTATTATCCTTCTTAGCATGTCTTCATTTATGTATGTGAATGCTATTCTCATATTTGCAAGCAGTGTATACATGTTCCGTACCTTCTCGCTGATGTGGTCAGCCGGAGATAGTCTGTTATTGATAATCACACCTAGGTGTTTCTCTCTTTCTGATGTGTATAGGGTTGTTTTTTCCTAACTTATAATCCCAATCAGATCTTTTTCCACTTTTACCAAACTTGATTACATGACACTTGTCCACATTGAATTCCATTTGCCATGTACTACTCCATTCATGAAGTTTATTTAATTCTTCTTGTAGCTCTTTACAAGAGTCTGTGTTAGTAATTCTCCTTTGTATTTTTGCATCATCTGCAAACATATTCAGATAGCTCTCATTTCTAGTGTTGCTGTTTATATCATTTATATACACTAAAAACATGATTGGTGCTAGCACTGAACCCTGTGGTATTCCACTATTCACTTCTTTCCATGATAAGTAGTTCCCTCTTAGTACTGTTCTCATTTCTCTTTTTATGAGAAAGTCTTGCATCCAGCAAAACAGTTTGCCTCGAATTCCTCCTTGATGGTACAGTTTCCATAAAAGTCTTTGGTGTGGTACTGTGTCAAAAGCTTTCTTGAAAAATAAATAGATACTGTCCACCCATCCTTCCCTTTCCTGTATTGTGTTTGTTACTCTGTCATAGTAGCTCAACAGATTAGTAACACATGATTTTCCATTTCTGAAACCAAACTGTCTTTCTGTTATCATACTGTGTTCTTCTAGATGATTTACCCAAGCTTTTCTTATAAACTTTTCTAATACCTTGCTTACAACACTGGTCAGTGATACTGGTCGGTAGCTGAGTGGATTTTGTCTTTTTCCTTTCTTGAATATGGGGACAATATTTGCTTTTTTCCAAATATCAGGTAGTTTACCTTGACTCAAGGATTTCTTGAAAATTAAAAATAATGGTTTACTTAACTCCTTTGCACATTCTCGTAGTACCCAACATGAAATTTCATCAGGACCACTTGCTTTTCCTCTGTCTAATCTACTTAACTCCCCCTGTATTACTTTTTCTGCTATTTGTATATCTGGTAGTATGTGTGGACATGCATGTTCCACATAGTCCCTCTCAAAATTTTTTTCTTTTGTAAAAACTAATTGGAAATTCTTATTTAGTGCTTCACAAATATCTTTCTCTTGTGTATAAGTGATTCCCTCGTCCGTAATTGATTGTATTATATCTTTTATTTTGGTTTTGCTTCTGAAATAACTGTAAAACAGCTTTGGTTGATCACTACTTTTATTTATTTTATCCTCCTGAAACTCTTTTGGGGCTTCCCTTCTTATTCGTGTATAATCGTTTCTTGCCTGTTTGTAATTATTATACGTCCTTTCACTATTATGTCTTCCTATTTATTTCCTTAATATCAGAGGTTTGAATATGGAAGTAGGAAAATGAAATGTTACTGGCTTCGCTTCGAAATGAGAAATCTCATTCTATACACGTGAAGTCAGTGAAATCTTACAGAGGGAAAAGGGTTTTGTGTGTGTGTGTGTGTGTTCTTACCTAATTCTTACCTAATTTTATCTTTACAGGAATGAGTCAAGCTCGTACTGTGTCGTGTCTTAAACCATATTTATCGTACATATCCTTAAATTTGTGAATTGTTTTGGCACACACTATTTCATTCGGTAGTGCATTCCATTGATCAACTGCTCTCTTTGGGAAACTGAATTTCCTTACGTCTTTATCATCTCTCTTCTTATGCAGTTTTTTGCAGTGTCCTCTTGCTGATGCTTCTCCATATGTTAAGTAATCATTTATGTCTATTTTCTCCTTCCCTGATATGCTCTTATATAGCTTTATCATCTCACCTCTTTTCCTTCTCTCCTGTAGTGTTGGTAGATTCAGTTTATTTAGTCTTTCTTCGTGGCTTAGGTCCCTTAAGCTTGGTATCCATCTTGTAACGGCCCTTTGAACTTTTTCAATCTTGTCTATGTGTTTTTTGAAATGAGGACTCCACACTACTGATGCATATTCCAAGGTTGGTCTAATGAATGATGTTATTATCCTTCTTAGCATGTCTTCATTTATGTATGTGAATGCTATTCTCATATTTGCAAGCAGTGTATACATGTTCCGTACCTTCTCGCGGATGTGGTCAGCCGGAGATAGTCTGTTATTGATAATCACACCTAGGTCCTTCTCTCTTTCTGATGTGTATAGGGTTTTATTTCCTAACTTATAATCCCAATCAGGTCTTTTTCCACGTTTACCAAACTTGATTACATGACACTTGTCCACATTGAATTCCATTTGCATTGTATGACTCCATTCATGGAATTTATGTAATTCTTCTTGTAGCTCTTTACAAGAGTCTGTGTTAGTAATTCTTCTTTGTATTTTTGCATCATCTGCAAACATATTCAGATAGCTCTCATTTCCAGTCTTACTGTTTATATCATTTATATACACTAAAAACATGATTGATGCCAGCACTGAACCGTATGGTACTCCACTAGTCACTTCTTTCCATGATGAGTAGTTTCCTCTTAGTACTGTTCTCATTTCTCTTTTTATGAGAAACTCTTGCATCCAACAAAACAATTTGCCTCGAATTCTTCCTTGATGGTACAGTCTCCATAAAAGTCTTTGGTGTGGTACTGTGTCAAATGCTTTCTTGAAATCTAAATAGATACTATCGACCCATCCTTCTCTTTCCTGTATTGTGTTTGTTACTCTGTCATAGTAACTCAACAGATTAGTAACACATGATTTTCCTTTTCTGAAACCAAACTGTCATTCTGTTATCATACTGTGTTCTTCTAGATGATTTACCCAAGCTTTTCTTATAAGCTTTTCTAATACCTTGCTTACAACACTGGTCAGTGATACTGGTCGGTAGTTGAGTGGATTTTGTCTATTTCCTTTCTTGAATAAGGGGACAATATTTGCTTTCTTCCAAATATCAGGTAGTTTACCTTGACTGAAGGATATCCTGAAAATTAAAAATAATGGTTTACTTAACTCCTTTGCACATTCTCGTAGTACCCAACATGAAATTTCATCAGAACCACTTGCTTTTCCTCTGTCTAATCTACTTAACTCCTACTGTATTACTTTTTCTGCTATTTGTATATCTGGTTGTATGTGTGGACATGCATGTTCCACATAGTCCCTCTCAAAATCTTTTTCTTCTGTAAAAACTAATTTGAAATTGTTATTTAGTGCTTCACAAATATCTTTCTCTTGTGTATAAGTGATTCCCTCGTCCGTAATTGATTGTATTATATCTTTACTTTGGTTCTGCTTCTGATATAGCTGTAAAACAGCTTTGGTTGATCACTACTTTTATTTATTATATCCTCCTGAAACTGTTTTTGGGCTTCCCTTCTTATTCTTGTATACTCTTTTCTTTGCCTGTTTGTAATTATTATACGCCCTTTCACTATTGTGTCTTCTGTATCTATTCCACAATAAATTTCTTCTTTCTTTTGAATTTTTACATTCTGTATTGAACCATTTCTGTATTTTCTTATCTGCTTCTTTGTGCTGTGGGATGTACTTCTGGACTCCTACTTCATAAAATTCACAGAATTTTTTATATACAGCATTTAAATCTTGTCCTCTAAGCTCATTTTCCCAATCAACTTCTAAGAAATACTTCTTTAGGTCTTGATAATTTCCCTTTTTATAGTTTAGGCACATTTTGTAACTTTCATTGCTGTTAACTATGTCATATGCTATCCTGAAATTGTAATTTAGTATTGCATGATCGCTTTTGCCGAGTGGAGGGAGATATATTAAATTGTCAATATCATTTTCTTGCCTAGTAAATATTAGATCTAGCATTGAAGGTACATCGAGTCCTCTTTTTCTTGTGGTTTCCCTCACGTGTTGCGTTAGGAAAAACTCTTGCATGAGCTCCAGGAGCTATTGGTCCCAGCAGCTTTCTTGGCTAATTATATCTAGAGTATTCCAATTTATATTTGTATTAAAATCTCCAGTTAGTATAATTCTTTCCGATTTCTCTTCCATTTTATGTAGTAATGATCTTAAACTCTGAATTGTACTCTCTGCCAGGTCCTCATATTTGTCTCTTTCCCATGTGTTTGATCTGGGTGGCATGTACAAATTGGCTACAAGTACTTTCCCTTCAGATGTGTTGATCTCTACTGCAATCAGTTCTACTTGTGATGGTATATCTAGTTTTATTTCATTGACTTTTAGATTTTTCTTAATTAATATTATAATTCCTCCTCCTTTTTAAAAATTTCTGTCTCTTCTCCATATATTGTATTCCTCCAAGTTTAGGATGTCATTGGATATCCTTGGTGTTAATTTTGTTTCAGTTAGGCATATTATTTGTGGTTCATTTTTTCTGACATAATCATTCATCTTTAGTAATTTAGATACCATTCCATCCACATTTGAGTACATCAACTTAATCATCTTGGTCATATACATGTCATGACATGGTTCTACTACCTTCCTCCTTTTTATTCCCTCCTGGTTATATACCACTTTCGTACCTGCAATCCTATTACTTTGTAAAAAAGTGTGTTCTTCTCTTCTGATCTTCCCTCATTTTATTGTTTTTGCTTCCTCCCTCTTCTCTTTCAGTAATTCCAGTTCCTCTTGTGTTAGGTATCTTTTTATCCATACATTTTTGAACTCCTCTTTTTCCATAAGATTCTTTGCATTTTTCAGTATCTCATCCACAGTGTTTACACTCTGGAAAGTCATCTTTAGAGGTCTTGTCTTGCTTTTCTCATATTTCCCTAACCTTTTGTATTCCTCTATGTCTTTACTACAGATTTCCTCCGATACTTCTTTCAGTAAGCTCATTACATTTGCCATCTCCTTTTTGTCTCTTGTGATCTTGTTTTTTTACTTCTTCCTCTTCTATACCAGTGATTACTATAGATTTGTTTATATCTACTGAATCTTTGACTAACTTTGGATTGTTTTGGATTATTCTTTTCACTTCCTGTTTACTGCTTTTTTCCTCCACCCTTGTTTCTAAGTCTTTCTTTACTTTCACCATTTCAGCATACGTGGTTTCCACATCATTTTTGTAGGTTTGCATAGCTTCATTCACCTGTGTTATCTTCTCCTCAATATCACTGCTTTGGTCTATCAGACTGCTTACTTGCCTAATTGTCTCTGTATCATTTTTGAACTCTTCCATAACACTCTCGTGATTGACTACTGTACTTGCCATTTCACTGATTTTCTTCCTAAGTGTACTCAGTTCCACTGTTAGTTCACTGATGGTTGTGTCTTTCTTGTTGGCCTCCCTTCCTAGTTTTTCTATTTCTTCCTTTTGCAAGTGCATCTGCTTCTTTATTTCATCAATTTCATTTTTGAAAGCTATTTCCAGTTTGTGTACACTTTCAACCAGTCTATTGTGAGTCTCCATTTCAACCAGTTCTTGGTAGAAATCATCATCTTGCTTTCTACCTTTATCCCTTTTCTTTTCCAAATTTGCTTTACTAAAGTATGTGTCCATTTTGCAATACTAAAATCACAGAGTACATGTACTTACATTCCCCGTGCAGCTGTAGTCTAAACAAACCTCAGCTGACTGAGCGCATTCTTTTGCCTCTCGGTTCTCTTTTCTGTTTGAACAAGTCTTGTTTAAACTTCTTATGATTTTTTTCCTTTAATAATGAAAAATCATTTAGTCTAACCTGGTACAGAGCTTGACTCATATAAAGATACTAATTTAGGTAATGCTACTGGCCGTGCTGGCTCGGTATGGAGCGCCGACGTCGCGCGTCTGCTCTCTCTGACTCCCAGTGTGTGTGTGTATGTGTGTGTGTGTGAATACCATATTTAAGGAAAAATGACAAAACCCTAAGTTCTTTGTAGAATGTGTACCGGTACCTTTTTATTTTCATAGAGGGAACTTTCGTTACTTTACAAACTTTTCAGGCCGATGACGTTCCTTGGTACTTTTTTCCAACTTCCTTTACTACAAAACATTTCCTTGTTAAATGGAAAAGGTATCATTGCAGTTAAGGGGTTAAGTAAAAGTTTTGTTGCTTTGATTAGCGAGAGCGCCTGACATGTTTACCTAACATTGGCACGGCAAAGACTGGCTCAGAACTCCTACTTGGGCCGACGGGTGAGAGGGTGTGGCCAAGGGGGCGGGGCACAAGAGAAACTGGCCAACGAGACCGGTATAGTGATTGTTTTTGTAGCCTCTGTGAATTTGGTTTCTAACTTTGTCATGCCATTTTTTTTATGCGAGGAAGAAGGAACCAAAGGCCGCGGGCGTGCATTTATTGTCCCTTCCAAGAGAAAAACAAAATACAAGAGTGAGCCAAAATCAAGATCCGATCATTTCGAGATGCCTGGACACACTGCGTTTGAAAGACTGGGGATCATAGGAAGCAGGAAATACAGACAGAGGGAGACAGTTCCAGAGTTGACCTGTTGCATAAATGATGGGCTGGGAGTAACGGTTAACTCTTGCATTAAAGAGGTGGACAGAAAATAGATGAGAGGTTGCTGCTAGACAGGTGCTACGCGCCCATCATAGAGGTGGAGGAATGTATGCGGACAGTTCAGAGGAGTAGTGACCATTGAAGTAACGATAATAAAGAGATAAAAATGCAAAAATGTGGCGAAGAGACAGTGCTTGAAGGGAGTCAATAAGAGGAGAGTTAATGAGACGAAAAGCCTCTGACTGCATCCTATTGAGAAGAGCTGTATGTTGGGAGCCTCCCTACATATAAGAGTCGTATTCCACACGGGGGCGGATAAAACCCGTGTATAGAGTCAACAATTGTGCAGGGGTAAAGAAGGAAGGGAGTCGGCTTAGCACACCTAATCTCTTTGATGCAGATTTTACAGGACATGTAATATGATCTTTCCAAGATAAGTCACGAGTAAATGAAACCCCAAGCATGTTCAAGGATGATGCAGGATTAACTCATCTACCATATATAAATCTTAATTAGATTCCTTCACAAACGTTACTTTCATTTTATTTCTAAAAATCCTCCCTAATTCCTCTTCTGTTATTAAGCTCACTGGCGAGACTGAATCCAGAAATTATGAAATCTCTTCCTCTTCACAGGAAGCAGAAACCAAAATATTCTCATTTCCATGTACTGTATGCTCCCTATTTGAACTTTAGGTTTGGTTTTCTTTATGTATGGTCATCCTTTGTACTGGTTTGACCTTCCCCCGACTTAAAAACAGATAATGATCTCTCTTCCATCTTGCAATTTGACGTCCAGTATCCTGCGGCCTTATGCCTTCTGCAGTAAGGCTCAAGTTCTTTTCCTTCATTCTTACCCTGTTTGGTTTTAATATAAATTCAGATTTTGCATGCCTTGGGTAGGCACAGTAATAACACAGTGTAGGCCTATCTCTAGAATGTGACCCACCAATTGTTTTACCGTATTTTGTTTTTCTGTGGCATGGTTTCTGCCTCGATTATGTGCCAGTTTTTGAGGCTGCCTGTGGTCAGGCATTTTCGAACGGTGCCTTGATGTCAGAATTTGTTTTGTTTGTCTGTTCTCTGGTCGAGATCTCTTTTGTTCTGTACCTGTGCTAGATGTATTTATGGCTGCCACTGTGTCTGTTATTCTCATCCCTGTTTCAATGGATGTGGGTGTCTCAGCCACTCCGGCTTTGTTACAACTGAATTCCATGTCATCAAAGAAGTCAAGTAAACATTATTCCTGGATTATACGGGATTGTCTCTGGAATCTTTAAGATTCTCTTAGGCAGTTTGGATAACCTAGCAATATTACCAATAATATCATCTACATGCATTGGTGATAATCCTTCATTAATTGTGATCCAGTCTGAGTTTTCTATACTGCCTAATAAAGGTCTTTTAATCATGGACACATCAGCTGTGATTTCCCTTAAATCATAAGGAGTGTGTGTTTGTTTGATGAGATCTGTGATTTTAGGCATTTCAGGAGCTACAGTATACCTGTTAAATAATTTTTACATCCAGAGATCTTTATGAATTCTGTTTTACATTCATTATATGTCCCAGCTCGTAAGAGTTTATCAGATTTGAGCAAGTTTCCAGCTGGACATCTTGCTTGATTAAATGCAAAGCATCTTCTTTTCTCTTTTTCATCCGTTATATTTTTAACAAATAGCTGATCACACTCTTTTATGATTGTGTGGACATCAGTGTAATTAGGGAATGTACGCCCCATGATCTATGTGGGGGAGGTCAGCCAGACAGAGGGGAATCCCCGCCTGCATGACGTCACATGGGCCCCACTGCCTTCCCAATCCTTGCTCTCAAGGCTGGTTGGCGGGCGTCGGCCTGGACGAGCTAACTGAGATTCGACCACACTGCTTCATTCATAGCTTCATCTCTCCTACTGGACATTTCATGTCTTCATAACCATTTACCATAACCATAGTCAGTACGTCAATAAATCACATTATCGTCCTCCTGTAACATTCCACAGCAGGACTTAATTTATGTTTCTCCTATCTATCTATCTATATTTTTTGTTTTATACTTAATCGCACCTTCCTACCAAGCTGGGGTAGCGATACGACTAAGGAAAAGAAAATAAAAATCTCCACACACAAATACACATTCGATCATATTCACACTCATCTATCTATCTGTCTAGCTATCTATCTACAAAATCGTGAGCAACATTTATGTTAACTGAAAAGAGCAAGGAGAAAGCGCGGAGTGGGACAAGCTGAACCCGCTCGCCAGAGGGATGTGACGTCACGCGGGCTCACGTGGCACGCTGTCTGGCTGACCTCCCCTACTTAGATCATGTACCATATGTATTTCCAGATCTTTGTACTCATTGGTATATATTGTTTGGCTCTAAATTTTCATAAGTATGTACGGAGTGTGTATAATCCTCGGTATTTATATCTGAAAAACCTGGCCATGAAACACCATCATCCTCGATTACTCCTACAGGCGATGTGACTGTTTCTTGATCATGTGTTTGTTTAGAGCTATGTGTGATATTTCCCTTTTCCTCTCGTTCTGATACCTGTGAGTCATTGTTTGTTTACTGGGGATTTTCTGCAGAACTACTTGTTCTTTCTAACTGTGTACTGTCATTGAACATAAGAACATAAGAAGAGAGGATAACTGCAGTAGGCCGGTTGGCCCATGCTAAGCAGCTCCTAGAAGAGTAACTGAACTACGAGAATGAGATAAGGACAGCAAAGAACAAGGCCCTCCCCCACCCTCCAAACCCTCCAGCCGAAGCCGGCAGGAAAAAGTCAGAAAGAACACCACACAGTATAGGAAAACTGGTGTGTAACCTGAAAAGGAAAAATTATGAATTAGCATTGGTTTTTATATATATATATATATATATATATATATATATATATATATATATATATATATATATATATATATTTTCTATACCCACCCTTTATTTGTCATATGCGTACCATGCCTATGCTTGAAACTCTTAGTGGAAGAGGCAGCAACTACTTTACTAGGTAGCTTATTCCATTCGTATACTACTCTATTACCAAACCAATTTCTACCTATTTCCTATTGAAACGGAATTTTTCCAGTTTGAAACCAGTACTTCTAGTTCTATCCTGTATACTTACTTTAAGTACCTTGCTAATATCTCCCTTATCTATACCCTTCATCCACTTAAACACCTCAATTAAGTCTCCTCTTACTCTACGCCTTTCTACGAGGTAGCGAATGCAGACTTAATCTTTTCAGTCTGTCTTCATATGACAGGTTCCGAACGTCATGTATCATTTTTGTCATTCTTCTCTGTACATTTTCAAACGAGTTAATATCCATTCTATTGTAAGGACACCAAAATTGTACTGCGTAGTCTAAATGCTAGATAAAGTTTCGGTATCACTTTTGATGACCTATTGCTCACACTTCTCGAAGTGAATCCTAAAACCCTATTTGCTTTATTTCTCGCATTAATAAATTGTTGCCATGGTCTGAGGTCGTTACTAATCATAACTCCTAGATCCCTCTCGCATTCTGATTTGCTAATTTCTTTGTTATCTAACATGTTTCTAGTGTCTCTAATGGTCTTGCCTACGTTTAGTACTTTACATTTTTCAACGTTAAATTCCATTTGTCAAGTTTTAGACCATTTGGACAATATATCAAGGTCCTTCTGTAAGTTATGGCAATCGTCAGTCAAGTTAATGATACGCCTTATTTTTGTATCGTCGGCAAATTTGCTGATGCTGCTAGTGACTCCTAAGTCTAGATCATTTACATATATATAGTAAATAATAAGGGGCCGAGTACTGAACCCTGTGGTACACCGCTAGTTATTAATCCCCAATCCGACTTAGTTCCATTTATTAATACTCTCTGTTTTCGTCCTTTCACCCAGAATTCTATCCATTTTAAGATATCGCCGTCTATACCGTGTGCTCGAACCTTTCTAACTAACCTTTCGTGTGGGACCCTATCTAAAGCTTTACTAAAGTCCAGAGAAATAACATCGTAAGCTTTATTGCTATCTACTGCCTCATAGACCTCCGAGTAGAATGACAACAAGTTTGTGAGGCAGGATCGTCCTTGCCTGAATCCGTGCTGACTTTCGTTTATAAGATTAAATCTTTCTAAGTGTTCTCTAATCTTATTTGCCAAAATTGACTCTAACACTTTTCCTACTATTGACGTTAGACTTATCGGACGATAATTCGATGCAGCTGATTTATCACCCATTTTAAAGATGGGCACTACGTTTGCGGTCTTCCACGCCTCTGGAACTTCTCCTGAACTTAAAGAGTCATTATATAACGATAAAAGTGTCTGCCATAATTCTTCTTTGGTTTCTTTTATAATTTTTGCATATATATCGTCCGGACCTGGCGATTTTTTAGGTTTTAACTTATTAATTTCTTTCAATACGTCCTCCTTACTAATAGTTATTTTACTAAGTATATTTTCCGTATTCTCATCGTAAATATTTGCTGCTTGAGGGACCAGGTCTAGATTTTCCTTGGTGAATACTGATATGATATAATTATTTAGGATGGAGCACATATCTTTATCTTCACTGGTAATGTCATCTGATTCTGTTTTGAGTTGTCCTATCCTATCTTTATTTTTCGTACGGTACATTTGATAAAAACTCTTGGGGTTTTCCTAAGATTCACTAGCAACCTTAGTTTCATAACTTTTCTTTACTTTTCGTATTTCCCTATTTACTTCTCTATTTAAAATCGTGTACCGGTTACGTAAGTGTTCCCCTCCACGTCTTATTTTTCTTTATATTCCTTTCCCTTGGTCTATGAGAGATTTTAATCTGTTGTTTAACCATCTTGGTTCTGAATTATTCGTTCAAAACTGTTTTGAGGGGATATATCTATCTTGGCCTCCGTGTATTATATTTACCAACTTGTTATATTTCTCACTGGTCGAACGTCTGCTCGGTACTGGACCTGAGTTAATCCTCGTCACCTGGACTACATTCCCATCTATGATCTCACCTTTCCCAGACACGTGGCGCACATTCCGACCTGTTTCCTGCCCCTCACCTATGACCTGGGTTTCCCCACTGACCTGACACTCCCTAAAATAGCTATTCTCCCTGTGGAATACCGTTCTTAAATAAGCTCTTAGGTCATCGAAATCTCCTAGGCGAAAATTAGGAACGGTGGAGGTATTTTCAGTGGAACAGACATCCCAAATAAATTTGAACTTAATTTCTTCATGATCGCTATTACCAAGTTGTCCACCAACCTCTATATCACTAATGACATTTTCTTTATTAGCTAAAACCAAATCTAGTATATTATTACCTCTGGTGGGCTCCCTGATATACTGATAAAGGAAATTATCCTGTACTACCTCTAGAAATTCCTCTGACTCTGCATCTCCTGTCTGATTTCTCCAATCTATCCGTGGCAGATTAAAGTCCTCTACAGTTATTACTAAGCTGGACTGTGATGCTTTCCTAATTACCTCCCAAAGGTATTTACTATCTGCTATACTTAATTTTCGAGATCTGTAAATTGCTCCTAAGACTAATTTCTCCCTATTGTTACAAATTTCAACCCAGACACTTTCGGTGTTCCTATTTACTTTAATGTCTGCTTTATTGTAACAGTTTAATGAACCATTTACATAATTAGCTACCCCCCCCTTTCTTCTCAGACGGTTTGACACAAAAATATTATAGCCCTTTATCTGATATTCTGCCAAAAATTCTCGAGTATCTTTATTCACCCAAGTTTCGCTATTAACAGCAATGTCTATTTTCTGTGTACAAATTAAAGCCCTCAGTTCATCCATTTTATTACGTAAACCTCGGCTATTTGTGTGGTACACTTTCAGATAATTACAAGTAGTTATGCCTTTACCTTGGGATTTACTATTTCTTATTTCATTACTAGCTGGGAAACTCTTTACTTTACTAATATAACAATTTTTTGTAGCTTGATAATTTTCTTTTGATATGCAGCTTCTTTCATGTGCTTCTCAGGAAGTGCAACAAAACCTTTCTTTTCACCTACCATGTCTGGTGCACCATCTGTAGTTTCTGCAACTAGTTTTGAGAGATGTAAACGTATGTCTTTTAAACTGATTAGCAAGGCTTTAAGAATGTCTGCTGCAGTAGCAGTACTCTTGAGAGGTTCTAGCTATTTTTTTTCTTAATGCAAAGAAGGAACCAAACGCCCGGAGCATGCAAATTGTTCTCTTCAAGAAAAAATGAAAAATATAACAGAAGGTCAAATTCAAGATTCCATGATTTTGAGATGCCTGGACACACTGTGTTCGTAATACTGGAGATCATAGGCCATAAGAAATACAGACAGAGGGAGGCAGTTCCAGAGTTGATCCGTTGCATACATCAAGGACTGGAGTAACGGTTAACTCTTGCATTAGAGAGTTGGACAATAAAAGAGATGAGAGTCTGTCTGTAGACGGGTGCTATATGGCCGCCGATGTGGTGGAGGGATGCAAGCAGACAGTTCAGAGAAGCAGTGTCCATTGAAGTGGCAATAGAAAAGAAATAAAGATGCAACAGTGCACCGAAGACATAGAGGTTGAAGAGGGCTAGCAAGATGAAAGTTAATGAGACAAAAGGCATTTGACTCAACCTTCTGAGAGAAGAGCTGTATGTGGGGAGCCTCCACACACATAAGAATTGTACTCTACAATGGGGCGAATAAAACCCATGTATAAAGTCAGCAACAGTGCAGGGGGTAAAGAAGGCACAGAGTCGTCTTAGCACATCTAACCTCTTGGATGCAGATTTTATGAGAGGTATGATAATTCCAAGAAAAATCCCGAGATAATGAACTCCAGTATGTTCAACTGGTCAATTTCTGTGGGTCCAGAAATTTGGAGGCTCCTCTGGCCGGCACCGGGATTTTTTAAAGTATTAAAATCAATTTGTTTTTCCCGCAGCTGTGAAGAGAATCATCTGGTGCACCCATCCTACGATTCACTATGGTTCACAGACGATAATATAAATTTCATTGCCCATGTGCTATTAACAGTTAAACATATATGCGAAAACATGCGAGAAAAAATGACTACCTGAGCGCTTGGGATGGTAGAGCGGGGTGGATAAACATATCAGTGACCTTTGTTCCCCTTCCATGATTGTCAACAGTTTTCTATATCTTGTGCTAACTCGATGTCTCCGATATGTTTATGGTAAAACATCACTTGATGCCAGCGGCCATTTAGGGGTTAAAGATGATGCATGATTGTGTCAGACATTGTTTAAAATTAGATGGCACTCCTGTGGAAGATTTTGTCAGGTTGATAGAATAAGAATTGAGTTTTTGATGCATTAAAAACAACAAAAAAACTTTTATCTCAGTCAGAGATATGTGCTAAGACAGACATCAGGTGTTCCATAGCCTCATCCCTTTTTTGTGGAAGTAACTGCTGAGATGGATGCCGCAGGAAGCAAATGGAAAGGTGAAGGGTGGAGTCATCAGTGTATGAGTGGAGAGGATTAGATGTAAAGCTCAGAAGGTCACTGATGAATAAAAGGAAGAAAAGTGGTGATATGACAGAACCTTGAGGGACACGACTATTGATAGCTCTAGGAGAAGAATGGTGGCCATCTATAACAGCAGCTATAGAAAGACCAGGAAGGCAGCTAGAAACGAAGGCACAGACAGAAGGAGAGAAACTGTAAGAGGGTAGAGATTTATGCTAGACTCGGTCGAATGCCTTTGAGATGTCAGTGCAAAGCTTTCACCAAAGTCCCATAAGGAGGATGGTCAGGAGTCTGAAAAGTAGGTGAGAAGATCACCAGTGGAGCTTCCCTGGAGGAACCCATATGGTGATCAGAAAGAAGGTTGTGAAAGGAAAGATGCATATTATTATTATTTTTTTAAGAACAGCCTGGAAAGCTTTTGAAACAGAGGAAGTTAAAGCAATTGGGTGATAGTTAGAGGGATGGGAATGGTCACCCTTCTTTGGGAGAGGATGAATGAGTGCAAACTTCTAGGAAGAAGGAAAGGTACAAATCGATAGACAAGAGTGAAAGAGTTTACTTAGGCAGTGTTTAAGCACAGAAGTCCAGTTCTAGAGGACAACAGGAGGGCCCCATTAGGCCCATATGCCTTGTTAGTATTGAGGCCATTGATGACAGAATATACATCAACTGAAGAAATTTTAATGTCAGCCATGAGGAAATCACAGAGGGAAATGATGGAGGAACAGCTCTAGAATTGTCTAAGATAGAAATTGATGAGAAAGTCTGAGTGGAGAGTTCTCCTTTCAACAGAAGAAATAACTACAGAGCCATCAGAGTAGAAAAGATGATGGAAAGATGATGAGGTAAAGTTGTCAGAAACGTTTTTGGTAAAGTGCCAGAAGCATTAGGAAGATCTGAGTAGGAGATTTCAGAATATTAGTAAAAATAAAATAATTTTTAGCAGGCGAAGAACAGACGTAGCACGATTCTGGGCAGAAACATAAGAGATGTGATTCAGGGGTGGGCTGGCTCTGGTATTAGAACACTTGTGATTAAACAATTATTTTTTTTTTCAGTAGTCACAAGATATGAAATAGGAATGTATGCATCCATGCTGGAGAAAATAACCTCCATAATGCACAAGGTACAGTCGTGGACATAATTATTCACTTATCCTCCTGTACACAGTGCCTCAAACTGGCTCGTTTATGCGCGGCAAGTCGCACTGGAGTAAGAGGGGCTGAGAGGGAGGGGCAAGAGAGAGAAGGGAAGGTGGGTGGGGGGATGAGCGATGGTGCTGGGGTGGAGTGAGGGAGGGGAGGGAGGGTAGTTAAGGGAGGGAGAATGAAATACGAAGTTGTGGCCACATAATTTGTCTATTTTCTTTCATCCAGGGCATCATATAAAGGAGTTACTATTCTGTAGCTAAAGCTGCATTACACCTCGTATAGCAGCATCAGATAACAAGCTTTAGATAGGTGGTGATATCAAGGACTGGCTCATACGAGAAATATACTGACGTGACAGATCAAACATTAGTGCGAAGCCAGATATTTGTGTTTATCCATGTACTTTGACTTCAGACGCAGAATGGAATCTGGATGGCTTTGACTTCCGTAATGTTTGTGTAAGAAACGTCCTCTACTCTTACATATAACTCATTTCTGGAACTAAATGTTATATGCAACCTCTGAAATGGCTGTGTCCACAGTATATACGATCACCCTCGCGGTACACACTCCCTCTATACAATCACCATCATGTCAATTCAATAATTATTTAATGACATCTCAATATGAAAAGGCTATTTTAAAATAATTCTGCATAAAAGATAAGTAAATTTGATGTCTGAGCTTATGGGTGGATATGATAACGGTATTTCATAATATGTTAGAAGGAAAATGAAAAGAAATCCTACCCAAACTCCCAAAATATATCTGTGTCAATGTTTACCGACACTGGTCAAGCAAAAGCAACCAGGAATGCCTTAGTAAGTAGTCCAGTGGCCTTATGCCTTAAAAACCTCATGCGGGCTTCGCGGCACCGGGGAAACAATGTTGCTGATGGTTTGCTGGTTTCGTCTGAACAGCTCCCATTCGTCCTCGGTGTGCTGGAGGAGGCGGGCTCGTGTCCTCTCGTTCTCTGGCTTCCTCGCTTTGACAATCTGGGTCCACACAGTCTCGATGGCTCTGCACTGATATTTGATCTGTCACGTCAGTATATTTCTCGTACGAGCCAGTCCTTGATATCACCACTTATCCACAGCTTGTTATCTGACGCCGCTTTACATGATGTAATGCATCTTTATTTACCGAATAGTAACTCATTTACATGATGCCCTGGATGAAAGAAAATAGACAAATTATATGGCCACACCTTCGCATTTCATTCTGCCTCCCCTACCTACCCTCCCTCCCCTCTCTCACTCCACCCAAGGACCATTGTTCGTCCCCCCACCCACGTTCCTTTCTCTCTCTGGCCCCTCCCTCTCAGCCCCTCTTACTCCAATGTGACTTGCCACGCATAAACGAGACAGTTTGAGGCACAGGGTGCAGGAGGATAGGTGATTATTTATGGTCACGACTGTACATTCAGATGGCTTCCGGTCATGGAAGCAATAATCATTCCAGGGAATATCAAAGAAGTACTGTCAGGGGGCCTCCCAGTCGGCATTGCCACAGTGCTACAGCTGGTACTTCTTGGGAAGGTCCACAGGCCTAACTGAAGCGATAGAACTGGTTAAGGTTATAAGGCTGTGATCAGAGGAGCCCAACTGAGAGAAAAGATTAACAGCATAAGCAGCAGGATTAGTTGTATGGAAGAGGTCAAGTATGCTGGAACTCTCTACATTCCTACAAGGTGGTCAGGAATATGGGTAAGGTGCTGTACAAGCTGTTCTAGGTTATTAAGGAGAGAAAAGTTGCTGGCTGTCTTACCACAGGGATCAGTGAAGAGAGAGGAGAGCCAAATGTGCTCATGAACATTGAAATCTCCTCGCTTGGATATTTCAGAGAAAGGAGAAATTGATCGGATGTTCCATATTAGAAGTAAGATAGTTGAAGATTTTTTCATACTCAGTAGAATTATGGGATAAGTATATGGCACAGATATATTTAGTCTGCTAATATCAGGAAAGCCAAAGGCAGAGAGTCGAGAATTCAAACAATTTAAATTCAGGAACACAAGAGCAAGATATGATTCAGAAGATTTATATTCAGGATCATTATAGCAAGATATGATGTTTTGTACAAATACACAACAGCCATCTTTGGCATTGAAATGAGAATACAGAAAGTAGAAGACTACAAAGTGCTACTTTGGGTGCCTTGCCTTTCCTCTTTTCATTCCTTCGTCTTCTGTCTTTCTTTCCTTCATTCCTTCCTCTTCCTTCTGTCTATCGGTGACTCTTTACTGAGTGTCAAGCCAAATGATTTCCTGTACATCAGGAAACTATTTACTATTCTGGGTGGTAACCATGTAATCAAATTGTGGCGCCTGGTGGTTTAATGGGTAATCAAGGTGCTCCAGTCCGATGAGCCTATGTAGGTTTATAGCAAAAGAGTGGTTGGGGTTTATTGCTCACATAATGCCACTCAGGGATGAGTGAGTTGGTCACTCTCAACTTAAATGTCAGGACTAACTTGCCTAGCCCTGGGCTCCTTCGCTCCTGGGGCAACATAGGATTGGATGATGCCCGGATGGATGAAGAAGACTACAGAGAAAGATTTGCTATCAGTTGCCTCATACAGTTGAGTCTCAGTGAGGAAGAGATAGTGAGGTTTAGAGGAGAGGCGATGTTCAACAGAGAGAAAGTTAGAGGAAAGGCCGTGAATGTTGCAGTAATGAAGAAGAAATGAGTTAGACAGTGGTTCCAGGCATCTTGCTTGGTTGTTACCAAAATTTCAAACTCTTAATTGACACCTGGAACAAATATTTCAAGTTGTGCATTGTCCTTTGCATCAGTACTTTCGTCGAGTGCAACTGAAAATACTGGAATGCATCACAGGAGCCACTTTGTGCTTGTTTTAAATCAGTAGACATTTCTTCAAGTCGTCATGTTACAGTTCTTGCTGATAAACTGATGTTAGAAAATATATATATATTTTTTTCTGGGCAAACAATGTCTACCACGGCCATCAGACACTCCTTAACAAACTCTCTCTTAGTGAATGGTTTCATATCTTCAGCTGTTTTGAAACTTACTGCACAAGAGGCACCTGTACCCTTCTCTCCGTCTCTGCATTTTGTTCTGTGCTTCCAATTTTGCTTTCAACTTAGCAATTTTGTGTTTTCTTATCTGTCAGGTTAACTCTGTGTTTCTTGTGTTTTGTCTCAGAGTGGCACTTCAACTGAAACTCCTTGTTAACAATTACAGATTCATGACAAATCAAGCATATTAGTTTGCGACTGTGTTCGACAAAGAAATACTTCTCTCTCCATACTTTTTGGAACACTCGACATTCAGAATCCACCTTCCTAGGTTTTGTTGCCATGTAGTGACTGAAACCTAATGAATGAATAAATGAATGAATGAACGAAAATGTGACATGGCGGCGCAACATCGGAGGTCATATGCCACCGAACACAAACATTAAAAAAGACAAAATATATGAGACATATCAAAAGCAAAGAGAAAAACAATTCATAAAACAAACCAACAATATAAAAGAAACATCCAAAACTAAAAACATGGTTGAAAGATAGTGGTTAAAACCAGAACATTATCATTAAAACACAAACTAAAATATGGTAAAGCCCTACAGTTTGTGGAGAAGGCCAGAACTCAACACAAAGGAGAAGGAGCCTCCCCCCATAGCACAAGCCTCTTCCCCAAGCACCGGGGAAAGAAGGTACGATCCGTTACTGGCTCGGCACCCGGAAAGGTGCTGCCGACGAAGGTCCCGAAGACTGGGGCATTCGACAATGAAATCCTGCATAGTCAAAGGAACCAATCATCACAATAGGGAGGGGGTGCCATTTCCATTAAAAAACCATGAGTCAGCCTAGTGTGGCCAATCTGGAGATGGGCCAAAGCTGTATCCCCCTGTCGGGACAATCCCACATACCCTCCATCACCCAGGTTACGACGAATGCTGCAACGTTCATTCACCCATGCTGCATCCCACCTTCTCTGCCAGCAGAAACAGAGAGCCTCCACAGTGGCTGCACATAAATCCTCAGATGAGACACGGTAATGAGGAGAGGAAGGGCGAGAAGCAGCACTAGCCAAAGAGTCAGCACACTCATTGCCCACGACCCCCACATGTGCAGGGACCCAAAACAGTTTACTGAGTATCCTCACCTACATAATAAAGCCACTTCAAGACAGACAGGACCAGGGGATGTGTGATGGGAAGCCACTAGACAAAGCTTGTAGGGCACTGGCTGAGTCACAAAAAATGGTAAAAGAAGCTGGAGGAAAACTAAAAATCAATTCAACTGCAACTAAAATGGCAGTAAGTTCAGCAGTAAAAACAGATGCAGAAGGAGGGAGACTCCCACCACGGCTTAGATAACGAAAAATGACACCAAAGCTTGTCCCTACATGGGATTTAGATCCATCAGTATACTGTATACAAGGACTGAGTCATTGTGAGCAGAGACATGTTCTAAAAAGTACGACAAAGCTGCCTGTGAGGAACGAGAGGCCTTCCTCTCAAGGAAGTAATCACATGGTTGTAACTCTGGGAGAAGCCAGGGAGCCACTCGGGGGACACGCATAGGGCAAACAGGGAAGGACTGGACACCGAACTCCCCGTGGCAGCCCTCGCTCTGTACCCAAACAGGTGTGGACAGTGAGGGTGAGTGTCATAAAAGGGGAGAAGAGCGACCTCAGAGACAGTCTTACAGCTCAGTGAGGCCGGAAGGCGGTGAAGGCAGTGCCAACACTGTACCATCAAGGACTGCCGACAGAGATCCAGTGGCGGTTCATTCGCATCAACCAACAGACTGGAAGGCCCCAGTTGACAGACGACTCCCAGCATGATGGACCAAATTTAACCCTTCGTTAGTCATGTGGGGTGTTTTGGCACTCCAAGTTTTTTTATAAGCTCATATTTCCTAGACATTAATTCTAATATTTCTCTCCATTCCAGTACTCTTCTGATTCAATGATGGGAGTGAGCATGTGGATTGGTTTAGTCCTGCCTCTGTCGTAGTAAGAGAGAGGGGCGCTTCCCCCCCCCGGGGTGTCCAGTCACCCCATCAAACTAACCATTTACATCATATTGTGATTTAGATTGTTTTTTTTAAATTATTTTTGCATATCGTTTATCATTATACTGATGAAAAAAAAAAAATGTATTTTCCAGTGCGTGTTTGCCTGACAAATGAGATATGAGTCCATTTGTTATTTTTTTCTGATATAATTTTCTGTATTTTATTTTTATAAATTAATAAACACCACCTAAAGGGCATTCAGTCTTTTGACTAGTGATTGCAGAGATATGCTGAGCATGCAGTATGAATATATTTTACATGTTAGTAACACTACGTGTATTTTTGTATTGGGGTGTTGTAACACCCCACCCGACTAACCACGTTTCAATATCCCACAGGACTAACGAAGGGTTAATGGCCTCAGCCGTGCCTCAGTAGCAGAAGAGTATGCCACACACCCATAGTCCAATTTGCTCCCTACTAAGGCACGGTAAGGTCAGAGTAGGATGGTTCTGTCAGTGCCCCAAGACAAGTGTGATAGGATCCATAGGAAAGACAGGGCACAGAGGCATGATAATCGTAATGAACGGACGTGAGGTACCCACGTCAGTCTCCTGTCAAAAACAAGTCCAAGAAACGTTGTCTCATCCACACATCGCACCCTGCTGCCATATTACTGGACGTCTGGGTTAGGGTGAAATCTTTTCAAGTGGCAGAAATGCAAAGCCACTGTCTTTGTTAGGGAGAAACGGAAGATGTTGCATGGTGGCCCATCAAGAGACCCTGTCTAAAGTGAGCTGCATGCGACATTCAGCCACGGACCTTCAGGAAACAGCACGCCATAGAGCCAAATCATCGACATACGATGAGGCCGACACCCCTTCTGGAATAGAGGACATAGTACCATCCAATGCTAAGCAAAAAGGGTCACACTGAGGACACTTCCTTGAGGCACCCCTTCCTCCCGAGAATACTAAGGAGACAGGGTGACACCAACCCTAACCCTGAATGAACAGTCACACAGAAAATTTAACATAAATAGTGGTAGCCTGCCACATAAACCAAAAGAAAGAGATGATGGAAGATACCAAATCGCCATGTAGTATCACATGCCTTTAGTAGGTCAAAGAAAATGCACACCAGATGCTGCTGTCTAGCAAAAGCATCTCATGCTGCAGCCTCAAGACAGACAAGTGCATCTGCTGTTGACCGACATTTTCGAAAACCAGACTGACACTTAGAGAGACATTCATTCTTTTCTAGGAAATACATTAGGCACGGGTTGATCATTTTCTCAAATAATGTGCACAAGCGGAATGTAAAGGCAATTGGCTGATACTCCAGGGGACTGTAACCTGCCTTCCCTTGCTTTTGGAATGGCAGGACAATAGTCTCACACCAAGAGGTGGGAAGAGAAGATTCCCTCCAGATTCTATTAAAAAGGCTGAGGAGAAAAGACAATGCATCATCATCCAGGTGTTGAAGCATTGCGCAGGGAATATATTAACCCGTCACGTCCCGAGCCTTTCCGCACCTATGACATCCCCCAGTCCCGAGCCTTTTTGGAAAAAATTTTATTCTTATAAAACTTCCGCTTAGGTCGAGAAACTATGGAAAATCTTGAAGAAAGTGGTCTCTGCTGTCTATAAGTGGTCTATACAGGTGCGGTTTCCCCCCGCAGGTATCGTATTCTGTAATGGGCTGGATATGCGTTAACGTTTTCTATGGTAAGGAATAATGGGACAAACAACACACAACACCTCTACATTTATTGAATTTGAACTAATAAACAATAACAGTAACAATATAATGGATTTCAGACACATATATAGGAAAAATAAGCATTGTACCATCGTGCGAGCATAGCGAGTTAGGTCCGAGTCGTATCATGCTATATGCTAATTTTCTGTTATGAGTCTACCGATCATTTTTTCTACTTGTATACTTCTGTTTCAATGACAATTTACCAATTACAACTGTTTGTAAGTGATTTCAGATGTTTTCATTCATTATGATGACATGCAGCATAAGTTTAGCGCACATCAGCTTAGTAAGCGCACTCGCTATGACTCGTATTTCAACATACCAAATTGTTTTATCACTTTCCAATTATTTTCCCATTTACATAGAACCTTTCCCCCACCACTGTGAAGGTTTTCAATTATTTTCATTCATTACGAGGGCATTTAGCGATATGCTAGCGCCTATTCACGTAGCAACCACGATCTCAAACACTCGTGTTTCATCATCTACTTTATTTATTCACTCCAATTATATTTTCCCACTTACATTACACACGTTTACACCCCTCCAATGCACTGTACATACTTACTGCCATTATTTATTCAAGTGAGCGTGAGAATATCGCCTGAAAATACCCTCGCAAGGAATGTTACGTCATACATAATACTCACACACTTATATACTAATTCACTCACACACTTATATACTAATTATTCACTTTATCACTTGCTGACTTATATTATAGTCCATGACACATTCAGGTTTCCAAACACGACGCCTGCTCTCGCTATGGTAATCAACAGAATCAGTACGGTGCATCAAAGGGTGGTGAACCGTGGACAAGAGGCTTACTTCTCTGTTGTGGTTCCACATTGTTGCAAGGATGTTGTTTGCTTTGAAGAAGACAACCTCACTCCTTGCAAGTTTCCGCCCTACCTTGACCATGTGACGCCGGTTCACCTTTACGGTTCCACAGCCTCCCGTTTCATGTCTGTGAAGATAACGAGCGAGAAGAGGGCTAGTGTACCAGTTGTCGAGATAGAGAACGTGACCATGATGAAGGGAGTCTTGTATCATCGTCTTTACCACTGCTCCCGAAAGACCTATACTTCGATCTTCTATTATGTCTGTCTGTGCACCGGTGTACAAGACTATGTCTTGCACGTATCCAGTCCTACAGTCACACATAACAAAGATCTTGAACCCAAAACGGTGCCTTTTGCTGGGTATATACTGTCTGAATGAAATATTGCCTCTCCACAACACGAGACTCTCGTCTATGACGAGATCTCTATAGGGATAGAATGAGGATCGAAAGGTTTGCCTGAGGTGATCAAAGACCAGCCTAATTCGCCTCATTTTGTCAGTGTTGTTTGCATTTGCAGGGTCATTAGCATCATAAAAATGGAGGCGACTTAGAATTTGTTGAAACCGATTACGGCTCATCACTTGACCAAATATGGGGGTAAACATAACAGGGTCCGTAGTCCAGTAAGCAGGAATTCTATTTTTTCTTATTATACCCATCAAAAGGACAAGGGCAAAAAATAAGAACATTTCTGGAATGGAGACAGGGTAATCATAAATCATTGAATGCCTACTCCTTGTTCCCAATCTTTCACTTTCTAGCCGCTGGCCGCTTGCAAACAGGTTTGTTTGAAACACGATCTGATCTACGAAGACCTCACTGAAAAACAGGTGGAAAAAATCCAACCTGCTTGAATTACAGTGAATACCTGGTGCAATGCAGCCAGATCGCCCCTGCTCAGTGAAGGGGTGAATGAGGGGAGAAAAATCACTCCCATCCTCCCAATCCCACGACACAAATCCCTCGTCCCCATCACCGCCTTCGTCTGGGTGGGGAGGAGATCCTGGTTGGGGAGGTTGGGGAGAAGGAGTACAGAGGGCTTCCCCACTGTCACTCCTCTTCCCTCTGCCTTTACCCTTTCCCTTTCCCTTACCCTTACGGCCTTGAGGAACATTAGGGGGCTGTGGGGATGAAATAGTTGAATATTGGGGAGCAGAAGATGTGCTGGGGAGTGGTTCCTCCCCACCTTCCCCCTCCATTACCACACCACGTGCTCTCTCACGCAACCTTGCTCGACCACGTGTTAGGGGATATTGGGGAGCATAAGACGTGCTTTGGAGTGGTTCCTCCCCACCTTCCCCCTCCCTCACAACCCCACGTGATAAGGAACGCACCCGCACTGGCCCACGTGATCCACTCTGCTGCCTCACACTGCGTAGGGAGAGCAATGACTCACCCACCTCACTCTCACTTTCCCTAATCCCAGGAATGTCCATTTCACTCCCCACTCCCTCCACTTCACTTCCTACCGCCCCAAACAGAATGCTAGGCCCATACCTGCTTAGACGACGTGGTGTGCGCTCTGGGCCACGATGGGTAATCACCTCCCGCCCATACCACGTGGCAGCACGTCCCACGTCTCCGTCCTCGTCCTCGTCCTCATCCTCGACCTCGAATTCTGCTTCCAAGGCACGCTGGGGATAGGGATATGACATACCACGTGCCTTCTTTGCCTCCTGCCCCTCTCTAGCAGCACGGTAAGTCACGTACTGCCGCTTCCTTGGTGATGGAACTTCCTCGTCACTGCTGGTGGTTTCTTCCTCCTCTGGCTGCACATAATCCTTGTCCATCTCCTCGTCATCCAGTGGGGAATCACTGTCGCCGGTAAAGGTGTCCAGGGCGACTTGAATTTCGCTCTCTGAGAGACCTCTCTTAGCCATGTCTGAGCAGGACCGTGGCTACCAGGTGAGTGGACGAGTGGCGGGCTAGCGCGGGTCACGCGGGGTCGCCGAGTGTCCCCGCCTGGTGGCAGGTAGGGGAAGGTCAGGCGAGGGTACGTACTGCAAATCAAGTGCGAAATTTGAAAATTGTCGAAATTATGCACATTGCAATTGCACGACGTACTGGTACGTCGCCGGGACTGGCAAATGCAAATCATGGTGACGTACCCATACGTCGTCGGGATGGGGCGGGTTAAAAAGGTTGAGGAGAAAATGCAATGCATCATCATCCAGGTGTCGAAGCAGTGCGTAGGGAATATCATCTGGCCCTATTGAGGTGCCATGACAGAGGGAAAGGGCAGGTTGGAGTTCGCGATATGAGAAAGGGAGATTGTAGGTCTCTGCATTCCTTGGAAGGAAATCCAGCACCCTTGCCTCCTCTATCTCCTGTTGTCTGGCAAAAATTGGTGAGCTACTATCTCTATGACTGACCTCCACAAAGGTAGACAAAAATATCAGCTACAGCTGCAGAGTCACCAACATGCTCACCATTACACATCAGCATGGGGAACTTGCCTTGAGTGAATTTTCTTGAGATCTTTTGCATCCTCTTCCACACCTGAGACACTGGCGTCTTTGAGTTTACAGATGACACATAAGCCATTCAAGAGTCCCTCCTAGCTTGTCTGAGTACCTGACGAGCCTTAGCCTGTGCCCTTCTGAACTCGACAAGATAATGCTCTCGTACATCTACGATAACGGGAGATATATAACTTCTTATTACGAACAGCAACACTGCAGTCCTCATTCTACCATGGGACAGGTCGACAGGGATACATGCCAGAGATTTTAGAAACAGGATGAAGGGCATCAGAATGCAGAACAGAGGTAAAGAACGAAACAGCCTCATCAATATGTGGAAAGTCTTCAACTGACACATCAAAAGAAGTCACAGAAGAGAAAAGGGACCAGTCTGGCTTATCAAGTCTCCACCTTGGTAGACAGGAACAGGGACTAGAGACTGCCGCAGTAAGTAGGATGGGAAAATGATCACTTCCATGAAGATCTTTCATAACCTCCCAGATAAAGTCAAGGAGACAGTCAGGAGAGCAGACAGCAAGGTCAGTTGCTGTAAATGAACCCATTTGGAGGTGAAAATGCGTAAATGCCCCAGTATTGAATAGGGCAAGATCCGCATCCTCGAATAAGGATGCCAACAATCTCCCATGTTGGTTAATAAGACAGTCACCCCACAAAGGGTGGCAACCATGAAAGTCCCTCAAAAGAAGAAAGGGCTTAGGTAGCTGACCCAGAAGGTTCTCAGATTCAACCCTACTGACTGCTGTTTTGTGCGGTAAATAAATGGAACAAACTGCATACCAGTGGCAGGCATACAACCAGTCAGGAACACACTGGAGGTCAGACTGGAGGCAGTTTGGCCGATGAGGGTTGTCAGCTCTCACTAAAACAACATTACCTCCAACAGAACCCTGGCTTCATGCTGAGTAAAAAGCCTTGTACCCAGGTGGTGCATGAGGAGTGGCAAACCCTACAAGAGTTTCCTGGAGACACATGCACAAAGAGGAATGAGTCGGGAGGGTCTGGAGCTCATCCCAATTACCTCGCAGCCCTCAACAATTCCATTGTAGTATACTGGCTGAAAATGCCACAGTACCCACAGTGAAGGAAGAATCAGTTTAAATGGCGAGACAACCTTGCCCCTGACAAACAACCAGATTTAGATTGCTGATTAGAACTGCCCTTAGTAAAGGACTGATTGGCACCGTTATGGTGTACAATGTGCCACGCGGCATAAGATAACCTGGAGGAAGAAGACGAGGGCCGGACAATGGTCTTTGTCTGTGGTGGAGCAAGAGATGGCTTGGCAGGGGTACAAGAAGCTGCCCTAGCCAGAACAGAGCAGACAATGCCACCACAAGAAGGAGCATGATTGGTAGTGCATCCTACAGTTCTGGAACCCTGAGAGGGCAAGGCCTCATGCAGCTGAGCAGGCGCAACAACAACCTGGGTACCACCACTGTCTGGTGGTGGCTGGGTCGTCAGTGAAATGCCATCCTCAGCCTGCATTCGCCCTGATCCCTGAGCATCCCGAGTAGCACTGGGCCCCATTGTAGAGATCTTTGGTAGCAGTGCTTCAATCTCTGAGCACTCTGAGGAGCCACGGCGACGCTTACCGCACACAGGAGGGACATCGGGAGTTTTGGACGTGTCAAAGCAAAGCGTAGCATGGACATGGGTGTTTGCCATAGGAGGAACCAGAGAAAACGGGATGGGGGAGACACTCCCAGATGCAGGAAGCACCAACGAGGAGGGGGGACACCCCCAGAGACAGGAGGTGCCTCACCAGAGGAAGCACAGCCGCTTCCAGGCTGCACTCTCTCAGTGGAACCCCCCAGCCGAGAAGGCTGGGAAGTAGAACCCCAAGAATTTGATAGAGCATTGTGTGATGGCAGGGGTGACTTTAGGGTGAGACAAGACAGCAGCAAAGGTAACCCCAGGGTGAATGAACCTCTCCCTTACCCTGGCCTTTGCCTAAGAAAAGGAAATTCTCTCCTTTGTTCAGACAGAAATAATCTCACACTCAAGCTTGTATGCATTGCAATCCCTTGAGTAGGCCGCATGTGCTTCTCCACAGTTCAAACATTTACAGGGTTAAGAACAATCTACTATACCATGGGAAACACCATCACAATTTCCAAAGACCTCAGGAAGGCCTGACACTTCCTGCCAGCAATAACGGTGAACATGGCCAAACCTTTGACAGTAATAGCACCTAGGTTGGGGAACATAAGGTTTAACCTTAAGTTTCCACCACGCAGCAGTGACAACCTCTGGCAAAGTAAGGCAATCAAATGTCAAGATAAAAGTGGACGTGGGTGTTAAAACCCCATCAACTTTCTTCATGATTCTCTGTACTCCTACAACTCCCTGAAGAGCCAGCTCCTCCAAGAAGAAGGAATTTGAATAAGAGGCCAAGTCTCGAAAATACACAACCCCGTGGGAATGATTTAGGACCAAGTGACGAGAGGCAGATACTGGATAACCAGCAACCATAGAAGGAGATTGGGTGTGTGAACTCTCCTCTTCATTCTTGGTCTCTAGCAAGAGAGAACCATCGCCCTGCAAGGAGACCTTGAGGGTAACTCCACATGCTGTAACTAGACCACTGTGAATCTGAAAGCAATTCAGGTTCCAGAAGGAAGTGCCATCAGCCATTTTGAGTACTATGTACTTTATATAAGAGTGTTTCACAAAGATGCCAGGTAACAGCTCGATAAAAGAGACATCTGGATTTGCAGTTTTGGCAGATGACCCGGAGGGTACAGGGCTGTCGGCCAGAGAGTGACCAAGTGATGCCAATTTGTGTGGCTGGTCACTGGCCACACGAGTGGTTGAAGAAGTGTTTAATGTATCCATATGTACATTAGTAAGAAATAAAATGGCACCAGGAGCCAAGGGAAACCGCCTACCAGGAAGTGAGGGGATTGAGTGCGGTCTGTTGGGAGCAGGGTACCTCATCCCCAGAGGGTGACCCAAAAAGGACATCCTGTGATGCGAAAGTTCGCTCCCACCAATGGAATGACCCCCTCCCCCAACACCCCCCAGCCCAGACACCCAACCAACCAACTCAGGACAACACCAAGGCGACCCTTCTGGAGGGCGGCACCGATGACCATATAGGTAACCTACGTTTCCGGCAGCACTTAGTCAGACCCTCACCCACAACCCTACCTGCATGGGAGACTCTGCCAGATGTCGTTACATCCACGGGCAGGCCTGTGGGATCACATGAGCAAGCAAGCCCTCCCCACCCTGACAAGGTGGCGGCCCACGGGGGGAACTGAAGCATAAAAAGCAGAAATTAGATATATTGTTAATAAATGTATTTTTTTTTACAGGATTGAAAGGATATTCGTACAAAACTGCAAGGAAATGCATGGCAAGCAGCATACATTGGAACAATAATATTAGAAGCAAAACAAAAGACCAAAAATTGAAGCAACTTGCATATCCACGCCAGGTGATGGACAAAACTCACCTACAGTATCCTCACTAGCAACTGGTAGACTGATTGGTGGGTGAAAATGAGGCCTTGCATGCCACAAGGGGTAAAACGCCATACTAGCTGAAGCCTGTTTTTTTTTTTTTTTTTTTTTTCCCCACCAGCTGCTCCCTCATACACTACCCTATGACTGCACAAAGTTGCTTTGCTCACTTCTAATTAGTGTAGTATGGGTGAAAATCTGAAGTGAGCAAAGCTACTTTGTGCAGTCATAGGGTAGTGTCTGAGGAAGCAACTGGTGGAAAAAAATCAGGTTTCAGATGGTATGGTGCTTTCCCCCTTGTGGCGTGCAGGGCCTCAAATATTGTCTTGTTGAGGGGGGGGGGGGATCATTTTTAATTGTCGTTTTTATCAAGATTGTCGCACCAATGAAAGTAAAGGCATTTCTTTTAATTTATCATTAGTTATCAAATACATCGCATGCATGTTATCGTTTATCACACCCGCCAAATTATCGCATTCAGCAACAATTTTTGCACATTAACAATGCTGGATCACTAAGCGCCGGATGCAGCAGATCATATTCTCCTAATCTGAACTCAAGTCTTTTTTAATTGACACTTTTTCAAACAAACTCTGATTAGTGTTTCCCTTAGTGATCACACCCAGTAAGACTTACTGTTTTTTCACCTATTGGTTAAGTGAAAAACGGGAATATTTTAGTGAATTTTTGCAGCATACTGGCTGGATGGCTAGATCAGGCGTCTGGGCCGGTTCAGGCCCGAAAGCTGTAGGTTGCTGACCCCTTGCCTAGAGTCATAGCATTGTATTCTTCTCCCAGTGAGCCTCATGATATAAGCCTGCAAGAGGATAAAAATTTAGGTCAAGTTAGAGATAAAGAACTATAGTACATTATTTACCCATACTTTCCGCGTTTATGTGTACAAGTCAAACGTCAATGAATCTGGGGTGAGATTCTCAGAACATATTTACGATTGATTTCCCGTTGTAATTCATATACAGTATGTTTATACAGGATGAACTAGTGTGATCCTGCGCCTTTTTTTTATTTCCTTTCCCTGATCGCAATGAATTTGCCTGTCTTCGTTTGAGACAATACAGTACATTCTGACTGGGATGGTTGCTTATATGTCAGTGCTGGCTCTCCTTTCCCTGTCAGTAATCAGATAGTGGGGACAAACTTGGTTACTGATTTCTCGTGGTCGGTACTTCAAAAGAGTTACTGATGCATATCACCAGAAAAGCTTATACTAGCAGTTCATGCGGCATATCACTGCAAAATACACAGATGAATTTAAATATATATATATATATATATATATATATATATATATATATATATATATATATATATATATATATGCGAGAAAAATTTTGTTCATTAGACATACTAAAGATAGTTAGGGAACTTCGGTTATACCGAATACTTGGAGAGAGAGAGAGAGAGAGAGAGGGAGAGAGTGGGGGGGGACGGAGGGGGGGGTTATGCATGAAGAGGAATGACGTATGTCACATATCGAGTGGGATTAGGGAACCATGAAATCAGAATTCGCATAGCTTGGAGGAACAGCAGCGAAACAAACACATTTTGGGCTAAAATTCTAACTTTGTCAGCCTAACCTTTTCCCATGGGATTTCGTTGATAAAGTGACTTTTTTTTTCTTTTAAATAAGAGAGGAGTTAGCTTTCAAATTACGCAATGGAGAAGATACAGGATAACTAATTATAGTTTGAGTTGTGAAGGTGGTATAATTTCTACGTTTGTGTAATTACCGTACTTTTAAAATTTTTGTCTAGCAGTGTATCAGAAAGAAGCGAAGACTGTTCAATAGCTGCTTGATTATGGTTTAGCGTTCCTTGCTCCTGTTGGTGTGGCTGGGTGTGACGTCAGTGCGAAATATCTCTTTCATGACTGGAGCCAACGAGTCCTCCATCTACCATTGGATCCAGGGATGATAGGACCAAACTTCATTCTCAAGACACTGCCACGTCAAGCTGCGTACGCCTCGATCCTTTTTTTGGGGGGAGGGGGGGGTGGATCACACACTATGCGGGGGTTTAGGCCAAACGAGAAAGAATTCAGACACTACAGCAGCTCATGCACAATACACGAGATGCCCAGTCTAGGGGACCAATCATGGTGGCAGCATAAAACAGAATGCTTGTAGATCGGCTACATGGACCTCCTCCCCTTTGACAATCAGAATTAGGGGAATCCCCTCACCCACGTTGGCCGCCCTGAGCAGATCGTACAAGATGGAGAAAGTTGTTGCTCCAAGCTGGTACGACTGGGTGTGGGCATTAAGGGTAAGGAGGTGACAGTATGAGGCCACATCTATCCGATCCCTACCGTTCACGATAGGAGGGCGCGATGAGCTGCCCTTCTTTGTCTGAGGTGGGGAGGATTCATTGACCTCCTCCTCGGCCAAGGAGTTGTCGACATATCCTCAGCCATGGAGGCAGAGTCAGAAGAGTCCTGCCCCTCCTTAGTCACTGACGGTGGTTGATGGACATTGGCAGTAGTCTGAATCTTGGACAAGTCTGGATCTGGGTCAGTAATGGATTTTGCAGTCTTCCGGTTGAAGGGAGTATCCAGCCTCAGCCTCTTCCACAGTGTTGTGCTGGGGGCAGCAGGTCAAGGCTGCTGGGCCCGACGCTCCCGACCATGAGGAACAGAGTGTACATTGTGGGCGAAGCACTTGAGGATGACAAGGCGGGGCAGCCTGTTCTCCTCAAAGATCTTTGGGAGAAGAACGTGTAAAGCCACATTGTCACCCCCACAAAAAGCCTCCACTGATGCGATGCACATCTCCACGACGGTGTTAATCCGCCCAGGACTTCCAGGATCCTTGGACTGGCGTCCCTGGGCCGTCAGAAACTGCTGTGGATAGGTAGAAAACCCTGCAAGGCCACGTCTCCCTGTCCAGTAATATCCCGAACCTCAGGACCCTTGGGAGTCCCAAAGAGACAAAACGCAACCATTTCACCGTCCCCAAGGGAGTGCTGGGGATGCAGAGGGTTTGGTGCAACGACAGCCTGGCGGTGCACGAAAACATCGGCTCCAGTAGCTTGTTGCTTGATGAAACCTTATCCTGCCCTGATGTTGAGCCAAACCACGCTTCCCCTGATCTTCTAGGCTGTTGGAGACGTTTGCTGTTTGCACCCCTCAACGGGTCGCAGGCAGTAGCAGGAAGGGTGTACTCCATTGTTGCTTGTCTGGTTCTCCAAACCAGGAGGCATCGTTGCCTGGTTCCTTGAGGGATGATGTATGTGTACCTCGAGAGTGATGTGGCCACGGCTTCCTCAACACCACTGTTTATGAGACCCAGAGGTGGGATCCTAAAGACATATTTACGATCGAGACCCTGTCGGAACTTGGGTATGTTTTTAACGGGAAGAACTAGATAACGGAAGATTTTGCACCGTTTTTCTTTATCTACCTCCAGAAAAGAGTTATAACCTGCTGTAATTAGCATGTCGTACGTAACGTATGATTTATTTTTGAAGTTAAAACAGGACAACGATGATTCTACACCTTCTTTGGCCCTCCCGCAAATCATAACCTGAGTTATGACAGAGAACTGATTGTAAGAGCATTTGTGTTTCCCGATCTTGGTTTTCTGTCAGCTCTTAAACCTCGAGGGACAACTAACCTTTTTTTTTTTTTTTTTTTTCCTGTCAGCGTGTTTCAGATGGTTCGATTTGTCACATGTGTATTAGTCACAATTTGCGATGATACTAGTGTGTCTGTAGGTTTCATTAACCCCAGCACTATAATCGTCCTCCCCTTGAGTTGAAGAAAATCATTAGTAGGTTCCAAGAAGGAATAATCCAAAGATCGTTAGTGCTAAGAGGGTAATTACTGCTGATGACAATGACTGGGTCCTTCAGTCCCGAACATATCGTTTTTAAAGAGAAACAATGAGAACGAGGAAGCGAGGCCATCATATGGAAATAAAAATAAAAATATTCATTCTGATAATCTTACTTTTTTCTTTCATTCTTTTTTTTTTTTTTCGTACGGCTCTCCACCCGGGTGTGGTTCAAAAGGGTTTATATCCATCTGGGATTAAAATTTAATGACCTTATTTTGCCACTCAGATAATATCGACTGTCACCTTGCCACGGCCCCCTACGCTCCGTATGGTACAATAGAAAAGTGGATATTAGGCAGATCAACAGGAGAATGAAAAAGACAGGGAAAGAGGCTATGATATAGAAAGGATTAAGGATCATCATCATCATCATCATCATCATCATCCCGACTTTTCCCCACACAGTGATCGGTTGAGGTAGGGTACAGAGAGCGAGAGAACCTAACAGAGGATGAACTAATCAACAGATTGTACAGTTCAAAGAGTCACACTCACCATTCCAGCTCCTGGAATCCTGACCCCACTTCACGGGCATGCCATACCCCACCAATGCCTTTGAAATGACTAAAAATCGTTTTAATTATGGTATAATCTTATTTGGTAGACTTAGTGGAAAACTCAAACGTCTTTTATATAAGTGTTATTATGTTATTTCTTTACTATTTTTCTAAGACATTTCTCAACAGGAAAGGTTAGATCAAGCCATGATGAGCCATTCATTTTTGTATTTGTCCCCAGAGCTGACTAAAACCGTATATATCTGGCAACATTATAAAGACAGAGAGGTTGCAATAATATAATTCGATTTACCCCCTCCTCTCTCTCTCTCTCTCTCTCTCTCTCTCTCTCTCTCTCTCTCTCAGGCGGGCTCACTTCAACAGCCAGACCTACCTCAAGATCGTCATTGCCCAGAGCTTCATCACTGCGGACGGATCTCAGTCAGTGTACATAGGCAGAGAGAGGATCCTGCCTGCTGCTATCGCCTGGCCATTACCCCACGATGCTCCCTATAAACACCTTTTTGACAAATACATCCTGGCCATAAGGGAGGTGAGATGAGTTTACACCATTATGATCGATCCATCCAAGCATTACCTATTAATATATGCCTACATCCCCCATCCATCCATTCGTCCATCATTCATATACAGTATTCATCCTTACATCCTCACCATCATCGTCAACAACAGCATTAAACATCAACAATATCATCATCTGTACATCACTACTGCCAGACGCCTCAATCCCGTTTGGGGTGGCCACAAACAAATCGCCTCCAAGTCGCCCTGTCCCCCGCCATTTCACTGCCCTGCTCCCAACTCACACACCCCTCTCTCATATACCTCTCCACCCCATCCCTCCATCTCAACCTCGGCCTCCCCCTCCCTCTTCCCCCCTCCACCTCACTCACATACACTCTCTTCGTCAGTCTTTCACCCTCCATCCTCTCCACATGGCCAAACCACCTCAGTGTGTTCCTCATAACTCTTCCTATCACATCCACATCCACACCACAACGCTCCTTTATATCCTCATTCGTCAGCCTGTCTCTCCATGTGACTCCACAGGCTCCTCTTAAATAACTCATTTCCACTGCTCTCACTCTTGACTTGTGTCCTTCCAACAACGTCCAAGCTCCACTTCCGTACGTTAGAGCTGGTATCACAATACTGTCATGTAGTAACTTTTTCACTTCCATGCTCACTTCCCTGTTTCTTATCACTGCTTTCAAAGAACCAGCAACCTTTCTTCCCTGCTGTACCCTTTCAAGCACTTCACCCTCCAAACCTCCATCCTTACTCATCACACTACCCAAGTATTTAAACGTACTCACATTTTCCAATTCCTCACCATCCAACCTCGCTGTACATTCACTGACTTCACCTCTCTCAAAGACCATCACTTTACTCTTCCCTACATTCACCCTTAGATTCCGTTTCTTACACACTCTCCCAAACTCATCCACCAAGCCTTGCAGCTCCCCTTCGTCTTCACTCAACAACACAGTATCATCTGCAAACAACTGTACAGAGAGTTTCCAAACACTATCCTCTCTCACCAGGACCACTCCAACATCCACTACCCTACCTTGTACCTCTTTTATTACCCCATCCATGTACAGATTGAACAACCATGGAGACATGACACATCCCTGTTTCAACCCAACTTTCAAAGAGAAAAATTCACTTAGTTCACCATCCACATGCACTGCAGCCTTCGCACCATCGTACATACTCTTCACAGCATTCAACAACTTTCCATGTACTCCATATATTCTTAATACTTTCCACAATCCTTGTCTATCCACCCTGTCATATGCTTTCTCCAAATCACTACTGAATCACTACTGAAATCATCATAATCATCATCGTTAGCAACAATATCCATCATTAACAAGATTATCATTTTTATACAGTACATTGCGTAATTAATGCATTATTGCTCAGCATCATCATCATAATTATCACAACAACAGTGTTGAACATCAACAGTATCATCACTTGTTATACTGTACATCACTAATTGGTTCACCATCATCATCAATTATATATATATATATATATATATATATATATATATATATATATATATATAATTAATGCATTATTGCTCAGCATCATCATCATAATTATCACAACAACAGTGTTGAACATCAACAGTATCATCACTTGTTATACTGTACATCACTAATTGGTTCACCATCATCATCCATTATATATATATATATATATATATATATATATATATATATATATATATATATATATATATATATATATATATATATATATATGTTTGTTGGTATTGCTAGGGGTCCCGAAACTCTTCAGCTCATTGACCCCTTCCTCCATTTACAGATTTTTCATTGATCCCCAAGCATTTATTATATGAAACCAATTCAGTAAATAATACTTTAATAAACTAATACGATTACGAGTGATATAATCTATCTATCTATAGCCCGACGCCCTAATCCCGCAAAGGGTGGCCGCAGACAAAACGCCTCCAAGTCACTCTGTCACCCACCATTTGACTACCCTCCCCCCAACTCACCCCCCCCCTCCCTTATATACCTCTCAACTCCATCCCTCCACCTCATCCTCGGTCTACCCCTCCCTTTCCCTCCCTCCACGTCACCTACATACACCCTCTTAGTCAGTCTTTCATTCTCCATTCTCTCCACATGTCCAAACCACCTCAGTGTATTTCTCCTAATCTTCTTCTAATAATAATAATAATAATAATAATAATACCGATAATAACAACAATAGTAATGACCAATGTGACATCATATAAAATAGGTGATGTTTAAAAATAAAAAATAATAGATTTAACATACTTTTATTTACTAAAATTGTTGATATAATTAATAGGAAGGATGCGTCCAATGAGCGTTAACAAAGCCACCGATATATTGGCGAGTTTTAGTCAACTCTCTCTTCTAGGTTCAATTTGTTCCTCTGCTTTGTTAGAAGTGTATTTCCATGATGAAAACCATCTTGAACTACGTAAGAACTTGGGAATGAAAGTGAACATGGCTCAACCACTGCACAAAGTCGGGGGTATTTAGCAACAGTATTTACATTGTTCCAATAGTCATTGAAGCTTTTACTTCTGAACAATGATTTTGCTTCGAGGTTCATAGCCTTTCCTATAAGTTCTTCCTGTAATTGAGAGTCAATGTCTGCATTTTCTGTTTCCAAATCAAAAGGTGTAACAATCCAATCAGGCACGAGCATTTTCTCCATGTCTTCGAAGCACACTTTAAAGCCTTTCCTTAAAATGTGATAGTGTGTTATTTATATCTCCAGGTCACTATCTGATATGTTTTCATACTCTTCCAGTTTGTATAAATTTAAAAATATTGATAAGTTTTATGTGCAAATGAAGCTTTGATAGGCCTATTTTTGCGTGGAAGTCATATAGAGTAGTACTGCCTAGAATACTTGTAACATCTTTACCCTGCAGACGTTTCTGGAATTAATCAGATTCTGAATATAGGTCTGCCAAATAGAACAGGGAATTATTACTTTTATAAATTCTTCACATAGTGATGGGTTTACATCTGTTAGAAACCGCACAGTTGGGTTGTATAAGTCTACAAGTCTTTTCAAGCTATCACCCCTACACAGCCACCTTACCTCAGTGTGCAACAGTAATTGGTTTAGAGTATCATCATTCTTTTCACACAGCATTGCAGACAATCGCGACTAAAATGGATGTGCTTTGATTTTATTAACTGTTCTGATACAAACTTTCAAGGCATCATGCAGTTCACCACTGAGTCTCTAAACCGTAAGTTGGTGTCTGTGTAATTCACAATGATCAGTACGTAACGTCTGGTACCTTTTCCATGAGGAAAGTGGGAAATCCTCTGTAGCGGTCGACCATTGCTGATGCTCCATCAGTAGCCAATGTAGCAATATTGCTGATGGGTATAGTGTGCTTCACCAAATACTCCTCCAGACACTGAAAACTTGTCTTACCTTTTGCATCGGCTTTAAGATACTTGACAAACGAACAACTTGGAATGTAATGCCTCACACAGTCCATAAGAATATTTGAACTACCTAAATTAGACTCATCGAATTGGAGAGAAAACTTGGAGTGTCGAAACTCAGTTCTCAAAGTTTTTTCCACATCATCGGTCATGTCATCAATTCGTCATTGCACTGTGTTGGCACTTAATGGCAGACATTTTGGGACAGGGTGAGAGTCTTTCTTAATAACAGTTTCTTTCAGTGCCTTATAATAATCAAGATATTTGTTTTTCTTCTCAGAGTGAACTCTTCAAGGCTGTCTTTCATCTTCGTAGGTTTCATGGTAGCCTATTATTACTGAAAGTCTTTTCACATAATAGGCACATAGGCATTGTTCCACTGGTAAAGGAAATGATGTATCCAAATTTCAAAAATTCTTGTGAACATTGTCGACACTTTCTCGCGGTATCAACAGCTGCCATTATGTTTGATAGTGAAGGCACATCAATCACTTCATTGACACCACTCTTGTCACTCTGGGTGTTGAAAATGTACTGACTGTACAGAGTCCAGAATCTGGGATCGTATGTGATGGGGAGAGTACGCTCAGTACGGGAAGTCAACAGGAATAGTACTCGTACGTACTGTATATCCTTCCTGGGATAGGGGAGATGAGAGAGACTAGGGGGAGTGTGGAAGGTACGAAGGGCGGGGTACAGATATACAGGAAGTGGACGAGACGAGAGTTATGATCTCACGTGTACAGTGAATAAAGTTAATATATTTATCCAGTATTAGTATAAATGGTGCACATGAATAAAGAAAAATCAAAGTAACCCATCCATGTGAAAGAGACATAATGCTATGGTCACGTCATGTAATTCTTGCTAATAATAGGAAACTAATTTTTAATTTTGTTTCAGTAATACTACCGTAATCTAAAATACAAAATAAAAACTAATTATACAAAAATCATGTAGCAATAATTCGTAATTTATTGCATCATATTATAGGTGCTTAATTTAAATTTTTTATATGCATTTCAACTTTCGACTCTAGTAGACTGATTGATTCCCAACTGACCTCCATCATTCATGGACCCCCTATTGACCCCCAGCCAATTACCGACCTCCTTTTGATCCTCCAGCCATTTAGTGACCCCGTGGATAGTTCTAACGACCCCTGGGGGTCGATATTGACCATTTGGGGGACCCATGGATAGACTAAACATGGCTATAAAAGACATCCTAAGCAATCTCAAAATGCTCTTAGCATTCGACACTAAATTTTATACTTCTGTCTTAGGCTGGGCTGTACGTGCAGTGGGAAAAGGAGACGCTGGCGGAGGTAGCCCGCACCAGCAGGACAACACAGCAGAACCAACAGATACCGGAACACAGCCAACACAGTGAAGGGCCAGACAAGGGTGCTGGCAGTGGTCATAGGGTTACTCTCTCTATCATGCATCTTCAGGGTCCACTCTCTCTCCTTCCGCTGGGATTTATCGTTGCTGGTCTGGCCTTTGCGATGGAGAAGTTCATAGTGCTGTTGACTACCTTCTCAAGTGATTAACCCTTGTAGCCTGATGATACGTAGACTGATTTTCTCCAAGCCTTTTTTATTAACCTTTGTAACCTGTTGATAGATTGATTTCCCCCTACCTTTTCTATCAACCTCTAGCCTGATGATAGATTGAGTTTCTGTTTTGATTCTTACTTTTAACCCTAGTTGCCGGATGATAGCTTGATTTTACCCTAGCATTTTTTTTTTTTCCCACCCTGGGGGTAGGGTTTTTTTTTTTTTTCAAGAATACTCCCCCAGTATCCCTGCTTGTCGTAAAAGGCGACTAAAAGGGTTGGCGGATGGTTAGTTCCCCTCCCTGGAAAACAACTAACTAAAAAAACAAACAATAAGCCTCGGACAAGGGCTGACCAAATGATGACGACCAAGGACCGGACAAAGGTCATGGTTATCGGAACGTGGAATGTAAAAGGAGCGAATGATGAGGTGAAAGAGAGAGAGATTGTCCAGGTGCGAAAGTGGATGTATGTGGAATAACTGAAACAAAATGGTGAGGAGAAAGTGTGAGAGAATGGGAGTATGGATGGGGTATATGTGCAGGAGTAGGTGAGAATGAGAGGGCAAAGGAAGGAGTATGTATAGTTGTGAGTAAAAGATGGAAGAGGAGCATAAGACTGTATGGATCAGTTGGGTCAAGGATTGTGTGGGTAAAGTTGAAAGTTGGAATACAAATGTGGGCGATTCTGTGTGTGTATGCGCCAACGCAAGATCGTGCTAAAAGAGTGAGAGAAGAGTTCTGGACAAATGTAGAAGTGTGCATGGAAAAGTTTGGAAGGAATGAGAGGGTGTTTTTGATCGGTGATATGAATGGTAAAGTGGGGAATGTGAAGGTGGATGGAATAGTTGGTGAGTGGGGTGTGCCTGCTGAGATAGATGAGAATGAGAGTGCGTTGGACATTTGTGCTGGGAGGGGGTTGGTGATAGCCAATACCCTCTTCAGGCATAAAATGATCCACAGGTATACATGGGGAGTGATGAGAAGGGTGGGTGGTGAACTGAATGAAAGGAAGGCAATGATTGATTATGTGTGTGTGGATGAAAGGATGCGAAGATGTGTATTGGATGCAAGAGTTTATAGAGGTTGGGGGGAGTGGATTTTCTGACCACTACTTGGTGGTGGCCAGAATTAGAATTCAAGTAAGATGAAGGAATAGAAGAAGAGACAGACGAGAGGAAGGAGTAGTTGCAAGGAGAGTGGAAGTGTTACAAGAGGATGAGAAAAAAGCAGAGTATAAGAGAGAAGTGGAGGAATGATTGGGCAAATATGAACTGGAGCAGATGGGAGACGTGGAAGGTGTGTGTAGGATATTTACAGAAGAAATGTGTGCAGCATGTGATGTGGTATGTGGAAGGAAGAGAAGACGGAGGGGGTGCAAGGAACAGCGTGGTGGACTGAAGAGGTGAAACAGGCTGTGGCACAAAAGAAGAAAGCATACAATGAATGGATGAGAAATAGGGGCGTGGAAGAAGTTGAGAGGCGGAAGAGAGAGTTTATGTAGAAAGAAAGAGAGGTGAAAAGATTAGTAAGAGAAAGAAGAGAGTGGATGAGGAATTCGGAAGGAATTTGAGTGTAAAGTGGAGGGACTGTAAGAAAATGTTCTGGAAAGAGGTGAAAAGAGTAAGACAGGGTGGAAGTGAAGTTAGCAGGGGAGTGAAAGATAAAAATGGTAGATTACTAGTGGAGAAGGGAGAAAAAGTGAGCAGACGGGGAGAACACTTTAAGGAATTGTTGAACACAGAGGATGAAAGTAATGCGAGTATAAGTGGCTGGGGAATGGCTGGGAGAAGGAGGGAGGTGAGAAGACAGGAAGAAATCAGTAGGATAGAAGTTGTGAAAGCAATGAATAAAGTTAAATCGGGGAAAGCCCCAGGAGTTCATGGAGTGTGTGGTGAAATGCTGAAGCATGGGGTAGAGATAGTAGTAGAATGGATGTGGAAGATGTGCAGATTGGCCTGGGAGGAAGGTAGAGTCCCGGAGGATTGAAAGTCAGGTATAATTATTCCCTTGTACAAAGGAAAAGGGGAAAAAGAAGTGTGTGGTAATCATAGGGGCATTTGTCTTCTTAGTATAATAGGAAAAGTGTATGGTAGGATACTTATTGACAGAGTTAGAGAAAGAACAGAGAAATTAGTTGGAGAAGAACAGGGAGGCTTTAGGAAGGGAAGAGGTTGTGTAGATCAGATATTCATTCTTAGATCTTTAGTGGAAAAGTTTCTAGAGAAGGGAAAGAAGTTGTATGCGGCTTTCATGGATTTGGAGAAAACATATGACAGGGTGGATAGACAAGGATTATGGAAAGTGTTAAGAATATATGGAGTACATGGAAAGTTGCTGAATGCTGTGAAGAGTATGTACGATGGTGCGAAGGCTGCAGTGCGTGTGGATGGTGAACTAAGTGAATTTTTCTCTTTGAAAGTTGGAGTGAAACAGGGATGTGTCATGTCTCCATGGTTGTTCAATCTGTACATGGATGGGGTAATAAAAGAGGTACAAGGTAGGGTAGTGGATGTTGGAGTGGTCCTGGTGAGAGAGGATAGTGTTTGGAAACTCCCTGTACTGTTGTTTGCAGATGATGCTGTGTTGTTGAGTGAAGACGAAGGGGAGCTGCAAGGCTTGGTGGATGAGTTTGGGAGAGTGTGTAAGAAACGGAATCTAAGGGTGAATGTAGGGAAGAGTAAAGTGATGGTCTTTGAGAGAGGTGAAGTCAGTGAATGTACAGCGAGGCTGGATGGTGAGGAATTGGAAAATGTGAGTACGTTTAAGTACTTGGGTAGTGTGATGAGTAAGGATGGAGGTTTGGAGGGTGAAGTGCTTGAAAGGGTACAGCAGGGAAGAAAGGTTGCTGGTTCTTTGAAAGCAGTGATAAGAAACAGGGAAGTGAGCATGGAAGTGAAAAAGTTGCTACATGACAGTATTGTGATACCAGCTCTAACGTACGGAAGTGGAGCTTGGACGTTGTTGGAAGGACACAAGTCAAGAGTGAGAGCAGTGGAAATGAGTTATTTAAGAGGAGCCTGTGGAGTCACATGGAGAGATAGGCTGACGAATGAGGATATAAAGGAGCATTGTGGTGTGGATGTGGATGTGATAGGAAGCGTTATGAGAAACACACTGAGGTGGTTTGGCCATGTGGAGAGGATGAAGGGTGAAAGACTGACGAAGAGAGTGTATGTGAGTGAGGTGGAGGGGGGAAGAGGGAGGGGGAGGCCGAGGTTGAGATGGAGGGATGGGGTGGAGAGGTATATGAGAGAGGGGTGTGTGAGTTGGGAGCAGGGCAGTGAAATGGCGGGGGACAGGGCGACATGGAGGCGATTTGTTTGTGGCCACCCCAAACGGGATTGAGGCGTCTGGCAATAGATAGATAGATAGATTTTTTTTCTTAACCTTTGTGAACTGATGATAGATTGATTTTTATTAACCTTTGTAGCCAGATGATAGTGTGATTGTTATTAACCTTTTTAGCCTGATGACAGATTAATTTTCTCCTAGATATTTTCATCATTAACCTTTGTTGCCTGTTGATAGATTGATTTACTATATATAAATATACGATATATATATATATATATATATATATATATATATATATATATATATATATATATATATATATATATATATATATATATTTTGGTACATCAATCACCTCCCTTGTCTAGCCTACTGCTGGACTTTATCATAGGTGTGTTGGCCTTTATGATGAAGATAATGATACCGTCGACAGCTTCCTCATATGATTAGTTCTCTTAAGACTAAAGACACTTTATCTCTCGAGGGGGATGGGAATGCTGATGATATGGAGAGCCGAAGGTGTTGTTTCACTGACCCTCATAATATCATGACTATTCCTTTTGGCTGACCTTTTCAGTGTGACACTAACATGGAGAGTAGGCACTCTCCCAAACACTTTTCTCTATCTCATGCACTGCTCTACACAAGCTTTACATATCACACAACGTACCCCACTACGTCACAGGAGCTGACTCACGCGGCCAGAAAACTTTGCCTCCTGTACCTTGTGACGGGTCTATTGAGGAGAAGCATAACGAGTGCTCTGCCGGTTTAGTTTTGGGGACCAGGATGGGCTGGGCTCAGATATGTGGTAAATGGTACAGGGAACTGCGTTTCCGAGAGTGCCACTTCCGCCAAACAGAGAAGGGGCTCAAACCCAGGAATAGCGCCCCAAGAGGCTGCCCTATCAGTGGATACATAATGGCAGGACGGTTATAGTGCCAAGGCACAGTTGAACTGTGTCTCTGTAGCTGTCCTGGCAGGGTGCCCCGATTCCACTGCCACAGCCAATGGTCATGGCTGGTGGCCAATGGGTCCCAGGTCCCATACCTGGACTTGGGACTGTGGTGATGGGTGTGGGCTGTGGTCCATCGCTCCCCTTTGATTAATTTTACCAATATAAAAAAAAGAAAAAGAAAAATCACAAGCCCGAGGATGCTAAATCACCCATGGGGATCATAGCAGCATCTTGGAATGCGGGTAGTTTGAAGGGTAGAGTGGGAGAGATAGCTGAGGCCATGAGTAGGAAGTGAGTGGATGTTAGATGTGAACAGCAGGTTCGGTACAGGGGTGGAACAGCCTAAATGGTTACCAGGAGGGATTGTAGATATAAACTCTTTTGGCAGGGAAGTGCAGATAGATTCGGTGGTGTGGGTATGCTGGTAAGGTAAAAATGGCTGGAAAATGTTATGAATGTAAAGAGGGTGAATGAAAGCGTTACAGTAATGAAAATTTGGTTTGGTAGGCTGACAATTTCTTTTAAATCGGTATATGGTCAACAGGCTGGCTTGGATACTGTAGAAAAAGACAGAGTGTGGGACTACATGATATGTGTAGTAAGTGGTATGGGGCATGATGAGATTCTAGTTCTGGGAGAGGACTTAAATGGTCTGAACCTTCTTCTGACTCATTCCACTACAGAAGTTCAGGTAAAGTTACACATGGTTGCTGTAATATGCGTGATAATCAAAACAGTTACCTCTTACTTTTAGCCATCCAATCTGATATATTGTAATGTATGAAGAGTAGGAGGAACGGAACTCCTGCAGGCAACTGTACATAATGAGTATACTGTAATTGCATAGTGTCAGTTATAGTGCCATAGATGTGTGTCGAATGTACTGTTGAATGGCGAATATACTGAGTGTAGAATGTACTGCTAAGTGTCGAATGTTCTGCTGAGTGCAGAATGTACTGCTGAGTGTCGAATGTACTGCTGAGTGCAGAATGTACTGCTGAGTGTCGAATGTACTGCCGAATGTCGAATGTACTCTTGTTAAGAATGCACTGTACTGTTGGGTGTCAAATGTATTAAGTGTAGATTGTACTGCTAAGTGTCGAATGTACTGAGTGTAGAATATACTGCTGAGTTTCGAATGTACTGTGTAGAATACAATGCTGAGCGTCGAAAGTATTGCTGAGTGTCGAATGTAGAAGTTGGTTTCGGAAGTACTGCTGAATGTCGAATGTACTGCTCATTGCTGAATGTAGTACTGTGTCGCATATGCTGAGTGTCGACTGTACTGCTGGGCGTCGAATATAATACTGTGCAACGAATGTACTGCTGAGTGTAGAATGTACTCCTCAGTGTCGTTTATGCATCCAAGAATATGGTATCGAATTGACTGCCATGTGTCGAATTCTCTGCCATTACATCGTGTTGAATAAACATTACCACCAAGTGTTGAATAAGCTGTAAGTGTAGTGTCGAATATACTTCTGAATGCTTAGTATGGCGTATAGAAGTGTGTCGATAATGGTATCAACTGTATAGTATGTTGTCGAGTATAGTGATGCAAAGTGTTACGTATATCGCATTGCAAATGAATCTATGGAATACGTTGCAGTCGCTCAATGTCGAATATACTCACGTGTCGAAAATACTGTCAAAGCCCAGTGTGAAATATAATGAAAGTCCATAGTGTTGATTTTACCTCAAGATGCATGGTGTTGAATAGTCTAGTGCCGAATAAACTTAACTACTATTCTTACTGTAACTTGCAATCAAATTGCCCCCCCCCTCCTTCTTGAAAGCTGAGTTGAAGCAATGGATAAACACTAGTACATGGTGCTAATCACTAAGGATTGGTATGGAAATGATGCAGAGCCGTAGCATTACCATTTTCTGCAACTCGGGTACATGAAATAAGCTGCAAAGAGACGAAAGTATGGGCCAAGTCAAGGTGAAGACGATATAGTGCACAGTGTTGTTAGTAATACCTGATGTCAATTTTGCGGCGAGGTAACTAGTGTTACGTATATTAAATGTGCATAATGTCGAATATTCTGAGCGAGCATAGCGTGGAAGGTACTGCAACAGCGTCGACTAGTATGGAAAAGACGTGGTATACTGCACGTCATCAACATGAAGGTGAGTATATTGATGAGAACACAGTGTAGTATCAAGGCCATTGTAGTGCGGTTTTGAATATGTTCAGACGGAGGCCGATATTCTCATCGGTTGAGGAAGCTGCCTACCACCTTTCGTACATTGTTTATTTTGCTTAGTACACCTTACGTTGCCATACTCTACGTAAGTAACGTACCCTCGAAAAAAAAAAAAAAGTACCGCCGACCTTTCAGTGTGACACATTATGATACATGAACTATGATTCACGGGAAATGACACGGTTATATCACTTTGAATCCTTCATTTGTGTTGTTATCTTATATTTTACAAATATATAGCTGGTTTCGTAACGGTAACATTGTACTACATGGCAACTCAACCATTTATGTGAATTAATCAGGCATGTCAATACTACCGATTGAACCAGAGACGAAGCATTTCATATCTTTTACGGCCCCATGGTGCTGATACTTTTTTTTTTTTTGATCGAAGATATAAAAGGATGTTAACCAGCCATATCCAAAAATAAATCGGTAAGGAAGAGTTGTTAGAAAGCTTCCTCACCTGACTAGAGTACGGTGCAGAGAGACAAGTATCTTTCCACAGACAGAAACATATGTATCATCCCAAGGTTTAACGAATATGTGCTAGAAAAATCGAACCATCTGAAACACTTACTGGCACAGATGGGGTTTTTATTGTATTTCGCTAGACGTAAATTTGCTTCTCATGGAACTGGGAAATTTTTATCTTTCTTTGGCTGTACCAGTCACGAGTTAGAGGCAAGTCGTTGGAGTATGTCCTTGTGTGCAAGTGTACTGTACAGTCATAAACACTAATAGAGGGACAGAAGTCAGGTTTCCTGCCTCCCACCAAACCACTGATTTGTTAGCCGGATGTATCGGAGATTTGAAGCTTCGGCCACTCACATTTTGCCGCATTTAATGTTACTTTTATGTACCCTACTATTAAGAACATTATTACGTGCATAGATCCACCTACAGTTCCGTGAGAAGTATTGTAAATACGGTACTGTATATAGAAGTTTTGGCAGATTTCACTGAAGTGGCTGTAATGTACTGAGTTTGATTTCCAAAATTTATTCGTCTAAACGATAAACAAAAATCCAAATAACAGCTACAAGTCATATGAATACTAGCCAAATATGTTTCTCTCCTGCATTGTCATGTGGACAACCAAATATCCACCCACGAACACATCCACCTACCCATTCAACCCATCCAACACAACCCAGCGACCTCACCCTAGCCACTCACCCTGCCCAGCCACCTGGGCGACTCACCTAGACCACCGACTCTGGCCATCCACCCTGCCTACCCAAGAATACCACCCACGAAGCACACCTAATAGTGCCACTAGGTACATTCACCCACTCACCTATCCACGCAGAAACCCTGCAGCCACTCAACACACCAACCCAACATCCAAAGAGCCCCGATCATGCAATCTTCTCTGCCACCCAGGCGACCCACCGTGCCCACTCATCCTGGCGACCTACTCTGCCCACTCATTCCGACGACCCATCTGGCACACCGACCTAGGCCATCCGCCTTCCCCACCCATTAATTCCAAACACCCTGCTCACCCAACAATGCAATCCATCGCATCCACCCACACAGCCTTCTCACCATACCCTCCCATCTCTCCCTGAACATTCACCCCCCCTGCTCACCCCCCCCCCACCGGGGACCCATCCATCCTATCCATCCACTCTTCCTACCGACCCATTCGCCCAGCCACCCTTCTCACTCAATCTCATTCACCCTCCCAACCCACTCACCAATTCCAACCCCACACATCCACCAAACTCATCCCATCCAAACCTGTCTTTCTGACCCCTACTCGACCTACCACAGATCCAGCCCCTCACACACCCAGCCCACTCCAAGCATCTACACATTAACTCATTTACCCCTACAACCCATCCCAAGCCACTCCACGCACCTCAATCAACAACCCTTCCCACCCTTACCAAACACCCTGCTTACCCACCCTGGCGATGCACTGCACACACACACACACACACACACACACACACACACACACACACACACACACACACACACACACACACCGCTCGCCGGCTGAGTGGCGTTCTCGCTTGCCATCTGGTAGACGGGAGTTTGCGCCTCGCTCAGGTTGCGAAAAGTTTCACTGACGAAGTGGGTGGTTACTGTCCCCCTTGAGCAAGGGGACGGGTGTGTGTACGTTTGAAGGTCACAGCCTTGCCATTAGAACGGACTATATGAGTTCTCAGCTCCCTTCCGGGAGGGTTAAAGCTGACGATCACGACCATCAAGTGATCGTGACCGACCCGGTGAATTATACACACACGCACGAGAGAGAGAGAGAGAGAGAGAGAGAGAGAGAGAGAGAAACAGGGACAGTAGGACAAAAACGAAGCATGCATAAAGGCACACACACACACACACACACACACACACACACACACACACACACACACAGGCGTACGCAAACATCGCATGAAGTAGCGTTTCGTTCGTGCTTTCGTATGTGTATGGAAGTATTTCGTTAATGGATATCACGAGAATATGATTAGAGGATGGGAGTTGTATTCTGCACCTTAGTGCGGAGAAAAGGGTCAGTGGTATAGGTTGTTGTCGTGCGCTTGATCGGAATCGTACTGAACAATATTTTGTAGCAATTAGCCTCAGAGATCCTCTAAATTTCTGATGATGCTGTCTCCTATAAAATGCAGGGATAATTTCGCACTACGATGAGTCGATAGGCAGGTTATACAAACTTACCATAATTTATGATAATGTTTGATTACACTTAAAAAATGTGTCGAAACTAGTATTACTAAAATCCCATGTCCTAAGGGGTGATCAGTGTGTGACAAGTACGACTGCTGGGCCCCATGCATGAGGTTGTTTGGTCTATGCCCAACGTCGGACATTAAGAAAATATCCACTTTTAAACTGATGATTATACGATTATGAAGCATACAGAACAGGGTATATATCATCATAATTTTCAGTGATTGCACATAACACTGTTGCTTCCCTAAGGCAGGAATGGAACACGAGAGTATTTAAAGCGAGTGAAGACATTCTTTATGAAGTTTTGAGACAGGCGTATGAAGCTAGCATGGAGCGGCGGAGGAGTGGGAAAGTAGGGACGGAGAGGGGGGAGGATTTGGGGACGGTGAAGGGGGAGGATGAGATGTTTAAGTGTATTGTTGTAACAGCAGCCTGCACAGTATATTTACTCTCGTGTCTTCATTATAGAACCTTCACTGTAGCTATGTTATGGATGAATTTCCATTACGATAGTAGGCATAATCTGTTTTAATACAATATGTAACTACGGTATGTAACGGTATTGCTATAGGTAACAATATGTAAAACAGGTAGTTATGTCCAAGTTCTCCAGGAAGAGTTAGAGAACAGATCCCCTTGCCTAGACGAATCAAGAATGCCAAACACTCCTGATCATGAGCTAGAAATATGATCCACACACACACACACACACACACACACACACACACACACACACACACACACACACACACACACACACACGCACGAATGTACGCACACGTACGCCCACACACTTTAGCCGGCAACTGGAGGGAGATATAAGTCCGATATCACAAGTAGGAGAGTTAGTAGGACAGGAGAAACAAGAGTTAGACAGGAGAGAGCGACAGGGAGTAGGAGAGTGAGAGTACAGTAGGAGGACAGCAGCTAGCATACACTGCTACTAACCATAGGCTACACGGGTCACGCCAAGCTCTTAATTTTTATTCAAGTAACTGTCCCACAATAAACTCCACCGACCCAAATCTGCCTATCTCATCATCCTGCCTAAACTACAAAGAGAATAACGGAACAGAGAAGGTCTACACTGACATCTACAACGCCTCACTACTACTCTCTACTAGCGACTCTCCCATCGACGATTCAACCAGATAACCTTCTCTATAGAATTACACCCTCAACTACGTTTACTTACGTTGGTGGTCAGCGGTAACAACGAACCAACTACGTCCGCTTACATTAGTAGCAGGCTAGCAGCGGTTCACTTACATTGGTGGCCAGCGGTAAACTACGACAAACTAAGCCGTACGAGTTTATACAACGCTCTTTGATATTAGTTTATACGTTCATCAATATACGTAGTAGACTACTCTCCTGAACCACTACAACGGTAAACTACGATGAATTACGTTCAATGAGACTGATGGGGAGCGGTAAACGAAACCGATAAACATCTCAATCAGCAATCAACGAACAAACTACAAGCAACATAATCTACGACTACGTTAAATTTGGCGACGTCACGCAATCAGACAAAACAAACAAATAAACAATGCAGAGAGCAGGAGCTAGCGGAGCATCAACGCACCTTAATTCTTCCCCAGTCGTGCCCAACCACCTCAACCACAACTCCACGATTACAAGAACAATAGCAGCGGCAATTACGTCTATCAAAAACTCAACAAGTCTACAAGTTTATCTCAACAAGTAAAGAAAATCAAACGTACAAGAAGAAGAAACAACGAAAGTGAATGAAGTGTCACCTGAGTAAAGTTCAATACAGCTGAATTTCCCACACCTACTCCACCACCCTAACAGGACCCCCACCACTATTCCTCACCACCATCATCTCCACCACCAGAAGGAGGCAAGCGAGTGTCATGGCCGCATATGTGATGACCAAACGATGCTGACGTGTTGATCTTCAACAACAACATCTCCCTCACAACACCTCATCCCACGACTGTAGCTCCTCTGCTTTCTAATGAGTTGATTTATTCTAACCAAGACTGCCTTAGTTAACATTTCGTCACTTACATAACTATCCACAAAATACTAACACTCAGATAACGAACCAAGTGAATACAATATATATATATATATATATATATATATATATATATATATATATATATATATATATATATATATATATATATATATATATATATATATATATCAAAAGTTTTCGGGTCAATTCTTAATAGAAAAATTTTAAAACATCTTTCCCATCAAACCTTCTTTCTGATCATCAGTATGGGTTCCGTCAGGGACGCTCCACTGGCGATCTTCTCACCTACCTTTCAGACTCCTGGTCATCCTCCATTCGGGACTTTTGCGAAAGCTTTGCCATTGCACTTGACATCTCAAAGGCTTTCGATCGAGTCTGGCAGAAGTCTTTAGTTTCCAAACTGCCTTCTTACGGTTTCTATCCTTCTATCTATGCCTTCATTTGTAGCTTCCTTTCTGGTCGTTCTATAGCCGCTGTTGTAAGGTGGCCATCGATCTTCTCCTAGATATATCAACAGTGGTGTTCCTCGGGGCTCTATCCTGTCATCAACTCTCTTCCTTTTATTCATCAATGACCTTCTGATCTGTGCATCTAACCCTATCCACTCATACGCTGATGACTCCACCCTTCACCTTTCCATTCGGTTCCCGCAGCATCCAACTCAGCAGTTACTTCAACAAACTAGGGATCAGGATGTGGCACACCGAATGTCTGACTTAGCTCGTATCTCTGACGGGGGTAAAAATAATCTTGCTGTTTTTAATGCATCAAAGACTCAGTTCTTACACCTATCAACCCGACAAAATCTTCCACAGGTGTACCCACTAATGTTTAATAATATTCAGCTTAATCCTGCATCATCCTTGAACATGCTTGGGGTTTCATTTACTCGGGACTTGTCTTGGAGAGATCATATTACATCTCTTGTAAAATCTGCTTCTAAGAGATTAGTGTGCTAAGCCAACTCCGTTCCTTCTTTATCCCTTCACAGTTGTTGACTCTATAGACGGGTTTTATTTGCCCCTGTGTGGAGAACGGCTGTCATGTGTGGGGAGGTTCCACACATGCAGCTGTTCTCACTGGGGTGGAGTAAAGGCTTTTCATCTCATTAATTCTCCTCCTCTTGCTGACTCCCTTCAACCTCTGTCTCTTCGCTGCATTGTTGCATCTTTATCTCTTTTCTATCGCTACTTCAGTGGTCACTGCTCCTCTGAGCTGTCTGCATGTATTCCTCTGCCTCTGCGACGGGCGCGTAGCACCCGTCTTGCAGCAAACTCTCATCCCTTTTCTGTCCACCTCTCTAGTGCATGGGTTGACCGTTGCTCCCAGTTCTTCACTTGTGCAACAAGTCAACTCTGGAACTGTCTCCCTCTGTCTGTGTTTCCTGCTTCCTGTGATCTCCAGTCTTTCAAACGCAGTGTGTCCGGGCATCTCGAAGTGATCGGATCTTGAATTTGGCCCTCTCTTGTATTTTGTTATTCTCTTGGAGGGAATAGTAATTGCGGGCTCGTGGCCTTTAGTTCCTTCCTCCGCATATATATATATATATATATATATATATATATATATATATATATATATATATATATATATATATATATATATATATATATATATATATACTGTATATATATATATATATATATATATATATATATATATATATATATATATATATATATATGAGCCTGTGTGGTACAGTGGTAAAGTGTGCGTTTCGTACACGGGTGAGCTAGGGTTCGCGCCCCGCCAGGGTAATAAACTTTGGGAGTGTTCACCCGGCCACGTACTGCACTGGAGGACACCAGGGTGCTATTGTTGAACCAGTGTCGCTTACTATAAAGTATGCTTGCACCCAGTCGGGTTGCGCGGGCCGATTACACTTGATTCACAGACTACACACACATCCAAAGCCACTCCAACACAACAATTACACTTACAAGCACTTCTCACCCTGCATAAAATCTCTACTAGACAGCCTAAGCCACTTGGAGAGATACATTGGCTAAATCTTTCCGACTTCGGTCGTGATTGGCCGGTCCTGCAATGGATACTCAAACGGCTGCTGCTGCTGATATATATATATATATATATAGATAGATAGATAGATAGATAGATAGATATAGTGTTCCACAATTAGTGCACAAAGGATTAGCATTAATAGTGACAAATACAAACACCAGAAAACGGTCAACAAAATATAAATTCCGAAACATCACCAGACACACAAGGACAAGCAGAAAACCAAACTCAGGAAACAAAACATCTACTATCTATCTATTGCCAGATGCCATAATCCAGCAAGGGGTGGCCATTTGACTATGAGTTATTTGTTTTACGGGGAGGGGCACTATGTTGACACGTAGGGAGCACATTTGGTTTGGTTATATGGTTACCACCCAGCCTTGTAAATGGTTTCTTGGCCTACAGGAAACAATTTGGCTTGTCACGCAATGTAAAGCCTCCTGTAACAGAAAGAAAAGCAAAAAGAAGTGACAGGAAAGATGGGAGAAATAGGAAGAGAGGAGGGCAGGCACAGAAAAAGAATTATAAAGGCTACGGAAGAAGTAGGCAGCACTACATCAAGTGAGTGGATGATGGTCGCCACCACCTACCACAAAAACAAAACATACACTAGATAAAGAACAGCAAACAGATGCAATTTACGCTGATGTAAATAATGACACTTGTCAGAACTTTCAGATGTATATAGTGAACTTTATAAAAATTTACCTCCAATTTAGTATAACTTAGACCATAGAGTATTAAGGTCAGGAAAAAACATAAAAATTTCCTGTAAATGACAACTGCAAGGAAAACACAGTAAAGATGGCTAATTTTGATGCAGGAAGCACCAGTGCGGTACCTTCTCCACAAAATTCTAGTAATACTCCACATTCAGTGTGTATTTGTCATGAAGACAATGAACTCCCAAAGTTCTCTGGTACTGAAAAAGACAAGATTGACATAAACACACTTACTGAACAATGCCAGGAATATTTCATCCCAGATGGGAAATGAATAATAGCATTTTTTTTTCTTCTTTAGAATAAACCAAGAACGATACCCAGCTGGCAATTTGCTTAAGCCAGACAGATATTTGAGCAATTTAAGACAGAGTTTCTCAGGAAATTCTCTGGAGGCAGGAATTTTCTTGGTGGTATAACCCCAGAATTACAAAAAATCGTGGACCTACTAAGGTAAACACGCTCATGCTCAGATCTAGGGGACATAACAGCAGATATTTCCACTATCAAGAAAACCTTGTTATCTAACCTATAAAACTCAAACTGGGTCACACAATATATCACCAGTGGATGTCGTTGACATCACTGGCTACTTAATCAGCCCTATGCAATTTTCCTGACAGGGTGTTAAAAATTGCCAAAACCATCCCATATAATCCAGGGATGTGTTTACTTTATTTCATTTATAAGGTGGAATTAAACTGTAGTAAAGCCGGCGTGACTGACACATCACAGGCTACAGGACAGGGATCAAAGTGCCAGAAATTGTGGCAGGGATAAATAAGTCAAGTCCTGGCAAGGACCAGAGACAATCTCGTCCAGTTCACAAACAAACACACAGTCATGTTAGCGCAAGAACTCGTCTCCGCAAACCAGATAACAGGGCGGTACAGAAGTATGGCCGAAGTCCCAGTAGACATCGGTTGGCACATGAAGATCACCTCGTAAGTTAAACTCAAGTAACACGCTTTATTGCTATAGCGCAAATCCTAGTCACACAAAATCTTGGTGTGACATTAATAATAAAGAGGACAGGCAGAAGGCACAAGAGTTTGACCCGTATTCCAGACATCACCGAACTTCCAGTCACTGGACCTCAGAATGTAAAACAATAGAAAAATTGGTATCCATCTATAGGTCGGGGGAAGGTCATACCAGCACAAAAGACGACGACACATAAAACACCCAAATAAACAAAAAGTCAACATAGGAAGTCTCTTTGGAAATGAAAGCATTTTGGTCTCTGCTTATGTGAGGAGGAAGAGATTTCATTATTTTTGGATTCAGGCTCACCAGTGAATAATGCAAGATGAGTTAGAAAGAATTTTTAGAAATAAAAGAAAAGTGATGTTTTTGGAAAATTCAGCCCTAATTTGTATGCAGTGGATGGTAAGGAAATACCAATTATTGGTATGATTGAATTAAAGATGAAATTCACAGATACCACAAAATCATTCACTACCACCTTTTACGTAGTTGCTTGGACTAAACACCATGAGGACACAAAATATAATATTGATGCCCCATTTCATAGCCCAGGAGCAATAGGGTTTAACCTAGAAAAAAAAAAAAAGAAAAAAAAAAAATAGAGAAAGCTGAATTTTTGCACAAAGGCACTTTGAAACCTCCTGAGTCAAAATAACCAGAGTCTCCAAACGCTTCCCTTGTGCTTTCTTCGTGAGAGCCAAAAAATCCAAAATGGCCGCCATTGCACATTATACAAATATACCGTATATGTATTGATATAAGCACATCGTGGGCATGTAATACCTCTTATCGTATGTTTTTTGGTGTGGGAAATCGATTTCTGGCAATTATTTGATGATTTAGACCAATTCAAAGGCAATAAATCCACAATGGCCACCAACGGAATTTTATCACACACACTATCTATCTATCTATCTATTCCCAGACGCCTCGATCCCGTTTGGGGTGGCCACAAACAAATCGCCTCCAAGTCGCCCTGTCCCCCGCCATTTCACTGTCCTGCTCCCAACTCACACACCCCTCTCTCATATACCTCTCCACCCCATCCCTCTATCTCATCCTCGGCCTCCCCCTCCCTCTTCCCCCCTCCACCTCACTCACATACACTCTCTTCGTCAGTCTTTCACCCTCCATCCTCTCCACATGGCCAAACCACCTCAGTGTGTTTCTCATAATGCTTCCTATCACATCCACATCCACACCACAACGCTCCTTTATATCTACATTCGTCAGCCTGTCTCTCCACGTGACTCCACAGGCTCCTCTTAAATAACTCATTTCCACTGCTCTCACTCTTGACTTGTGTCCTTCCAACAATGTCCAAGCTTCACTTTCGTACGTTAGAGTTGGTATCACAATACTGTCATGTAGTAACTTTTTCACTTCCATGCTCACTTCCCTGTTTCTTATCACTGCTTTCAAAGAACCAGCAACCTTTCTTCCCTGCTGTACCCTTTCAAGCACTTCATCCTCCAAACCTCCATCCTTACTCATCACACTACCCAAGTACTTAAACGTACTCACATTATCCAATTCCTCACCATCCAACCTCGCTGTACATTCACTGACTTCACCTCTCTCAAAGACCATAACTTTACTCTTCCCTACATTCACCTTTAGATTCCGTTTCTTACACACTCTCCCAAACTCATCCACCAAGCCTTGCAGCTCCCCTTCGTCTTCACTCAACAACACAGTATCATCTGCAAACAACAGTACAGGGAGTTTCCAAACACTATCCTCTCTCACCAGGGCCACTCCAACATCCACTACCCTACCTTGTACCTCTTTTATTACCCCATCCATGTACAGAGTGAACAACCATGGAGACATGACACATCCCTGTTTCACCCCAACTTTCAAAGAGAAAAATTCACTTAGTTCACCATCCACACGCACTGGAACCTTCGCACCATCGTACATACTCTTCACAGCATTCAACAACTTCCCATCTACTCCATATATTCTTAACACTTTCCACAATCCTTGTCTATCCACCCTGTCATATGCTTTCTCCAAATCCATGAAAGCCGCATACAACTTCTTTCCCTTCTCTAGAAACTTTTCCACACACATTCCTTATAAAATTTACTTACATCTTTATTATATAATTTAATACTATGTTTCGTGTAAGTTTTGTTAACTTTATATATTTTTTTCTTTCCAGAATGCATGCCGAATGTTCCATATGGGATTAGATGACCGAAGACTGAAGAGTGGTGGGTCTGTTACTGAAAAAATGGCATCCCAAGAAAGGTGTGACACACATGATATATGTGATGGACCAATTACTTCAGGTCGGAGCAAATGATCGTATTAGCATATGAGTGTACTATGCATTTGTTATTATTTTACGCACAAATATTGTTTATTTTTAACTGAGTCAACATATCATTGACACAATTACTCTTTCCATTTAATAAAAGCTATAACGAGAGGAATTACCTATGTGGCAATTTTTTCACGATTTTTGTAATTAAATTTATGCATGCTCCAGTCCTGTCGGTGGCCATTGTGGATTTATTGCCTTTGAATTGGTCTGAATCATGAAATAAATGCCAGAAATCGATTTCCCACACCAAAAAATATACGATAAGAGGTATTACATGCCCACGATGTGCTTATATCAATACATATACGGTATATTTGTATACTGTGCAATGGCGGCCATTTTGGATTTTTTGGCTCTCACGAAGAAAGCACAAGGCGAGCGTTTGGAGACTTTGGTTATTTTGACGCAGGAGATTTCAAAGTGCCTCTGTGCAAAAATTCAGCTTTCTCTATTTTTTGTCCACGTTGCACCTAATTTAGACCTAATGCACCTAGGCTATCAATGGAATTAATTACGACAGCAAATTCATAGAGGAAATTTCGTCTCCTGATACTACAACTAACACTTGTAGAACAGCTAGAAAAACTAGAGTCACAAGAGCGATCACACACATCTTTAAAAAGGGAGAGTCTACCGTACAATTTCTCAAAGAAAATGGGTGCTTAGACCAGCCGGTAACCAACACCCCACCCTCACTCACTCACCCACATTCCAATCGTGACTCACTCACCCATCAAGCATTAATTATGATAAAAATTTACCACCAAAATCATTCATGCAAGTTACTGTTAAGAGTAAATTGAGAAATTGTAATGTCATTGTATTTGAAGACACTGTTAGAATAAATGTCGTTTTGTTAGAAAGAGCCCTATGTTGGATGAATGACAAGGGTGAAATTAATGTCATTTTAGCTCACACCACGATTGGAGATGTGAAGATTAAGAAAGGAATCTCTATTTGTAGGTTAGAGATTTGCCCAGCTCCTATACGCGAAGTGACAGTAGCGGGAGTGTCGAGCAGAGTAAACTCATCAGACAGAGAGTGCATAAAGGAGCATTTGGTTTCCTCAGATAATTCTGATGTGGAAAATGAATTAAATGTACTGCAGAAACATCGACAAGCTGTCGTATTACCTGGTGAAAACTTAGGGTGTACAAGTCTAATCCAACACCATATTAACAACCATGCTATGTGCCAGCGTACAGAGTTGCACACTCACAACGTGCACTAGCAAAGCAGTGTTTTGACGAAATGTTAAGTTTGGACATCACTGAACCTTCAGTGTCCGCATGGAACGCACCACTCTTCTTTGTACCTAAACAAAACAGGGAAATGAAGGCAGTTGTTAATTATCGCAAACTTAATCAGGAGACCATTCCTGACCATTTTCCCATGCCATTGTTAAGTGATGTCCTGCACAACATTGGACCAGAAAATATGGTCTTTTCTAAAATCGATTTATTAAGCAGCTATTATCAGATAGGCTTAGATGTAGAATCCCGGAAATACACTGTTTTCTCTACAGACAGTGGGCATTATCAGTATAAGAGAATGCCGATGGGATTAAGGACAGCTCCAGGCACATTCCAGAGATTAATAAATAGTGTATTGGCTAGAATATTAGGTAACGGTAGATTTGTCTACTTTGACGACATCATAATTGCAACACACACAATAGATGAACATCTACAGAAATTACACCAGCTCCTACCCAAGTTAGCTAATGAAGGTTTAAAAATTAAGCTGTCTAAATGTAAATTTTGCTTTATGGAATAAAAATTCTTAGCCCACAGACTAGATGCAGAGTATAAAATACAAGCGTAAGGGACTTCCCTGAACCCACAAATGTGGATGAAGTAAGAAAATATTTAGGGCTCGCCGGGTACTTAAGAGCATTTATAAAACAATTCTCTCACATAGCGCAACCGATATCTCTGCTATGGAAAAAAAAAGCAGCATTTCAGTGGGGAGATGAACAAAAAAAAAAAAAAAATGCATTTAACCCTTCCGTGGCCGTGAGTCCGGAATTTTTTATATACCCCAGGCCAATGTCGGGATCATTTTCTGAAGTTTCGAAAATTTATTTATTTTTCTTGCCATATTCAAGAGAAAGTTCAGACGCATCTAACAGTGCAAATCTCAGCTTCCTAGACCCATTCTATGGCTTGCAATGGAGTGTCAGTTGCAGAAATATCGGCAACCGATATCCGTCACCCAGCGGTGCTGTCACAGAGGATCTTCACAGGTGTTGTTATTTTTTTACCCCCCAAAACAATGCGAATGGTGCTAAATGTTGCACGTACATGAGATATAGTGATATCGAATGATTTCAATATATAATATGTTAGGAATGGCTGGAAAAAAAATTTGAATATTTTTTCACGTTTTTTGTATAAATTATGTTTATGGTAGTTTCGAGTTCCATTTTTTTTTTTTTTTTCATGTGTCCGACTCTGGGCATAGGCTTCACAGCCTGCTATCAAGGGCCAGCAGTCCTCCTACATACCATACACCTCTACATGCTTGGAAAAGGGAATGAAAGGGTTGAATTTTCAGTCCTAAATGAGAAAATTACCCATTCTCTTAGGCTAGGTTCTCCCACGGGAAATGAAAGTGGAGGGTCAGATCAGATCAGGAATACGGAAGTTTAGTCGCAACTTCAACCACAAACACCACGTGCATGGCTAAAAATAGAATCGTAATGCAGTTTCAAAACTACAAAAAGTCTAATTATTACGAATACATAGAGAAAGCAGAAATAAATACGTTTACAGACGGGCGAAAACGTATTTTTTCCGTATTCACACGTTCACTTTTCTCTATCATTTTACCTTGATATTATCGCAATATATGTTGCTGTCTCGTAAACAGGGTGGTTGTATGTGTTTTGCAAGGAAGGAAAATTATTATTTTTTCTGTCTGGGTCGAGATAATGGGTGTAACTAAGTGTTTTTGGGCATGGCCACGAGAGAAAAATCGTACATCTACTTATCACGGCAGCAGGTGGTGAACTGACAGATAATATGTGAGAGGGTGAAGTGAAGATCAGTCTCGTGTCCCAGATGTTCGTTCACTTCCCGAAAGTTTTCACAGTTTCCTACAAGTCACTCTTCATCGAATGATCCAAACCATTAAAACAAACCTGAGAAAATAGGTAAAGATACCAAGACAAATCTGTATTTTTCACTTATTATCATGTCTTTTTTGTTTGTGCCTGCATTAATTCATAATCATAAACAGGTGGTTGTGTGTTTTGCAAGAGAGGGCAAAGATGATATTTTCTGCCTGGGTCGAGATAATGGGTGTAGTTGTGCTTGTTTTGGCATGGCCAGGAGCGAAAAAATTAAAAATCCACTCGTTACAGCAGCAGGCTCTGAACTGCTTCATGGTGTGTATGGGAGTGAAGTGTAAGTCAATCTGAAGACGTTCAGAACGTTCGTTCACTTCCCAAATCTTTTTGCAGTCTTTTATAGGCCACGTTCAGATGATGCCTGCGGCCATTTATTGGCTAAACATCATTTGACGCCAGCGGCCACGGAGGGGTTAATGAATTAAAAGATAAAGTTACATGCACACCGTGCTTGGCCTATCCTATTTTCACAAAACCATTCATAATTTGCACAGATGCTTCCCTCAAAAGTTTAGGTGCTGTACTGATGCAAGAAGATAAACGAGGTAAATACCAACTCATTGCTTTTGCCAGTAGAGAGAAAAAAAGGAGCAAAGAAAAATTACTGTACAACAGACTTAGAAGCCCTATCGATAATATTTGCTCTACAGAAATTTTGTGACCTTGTTCATGGATACAAACTTCACCTATACGCAGACCACAAGCCTATCCGAGGCATGATCCAAGAAAAACTCCTCTCTGGGAGGAGAGCACGATGGAAATATAAAATCCAGAATTATAATGTAATTATCCACTCCATAAAAGTATATTTGGCAGCAGATGCCTTATTGTGAAATCCATTAGCCAATGTCGCTACAACACAGTCCACGTGAATCACTCTCCAACAATGGTGAAACGATCCCTACAAATCAAGATTCTCACAGGCACAGAGACAGGACCCAATATGGTCTAAAGTAAAATATATCATCTCGAGTCAGGCGATGGTGTACCATTACTAAATGTACATGTACCACTTAAACAATTCACAATGGTAAACAATGCTTTATATAGGGGGAACCAAATCATAGAAAAGATATTAGGCAATTACTTATTCCTAGTACAATGATACCACACATTATAAGGATAATACACGAGTCCACATGCAGGGCATCCTGGCAATGACAGGACAGTCAGGCACGCCCGGATGTCATATTATTGGCCAACTTTACGCAAAGACATACATATCACATAGATGCAAGTCATGTGCGAAACATAAAGGTTACACGTTATCATCTGCACCTATAGGTAATTTTCCTGTACCTAAACAAGCGTGGGACATTGTCGCGGTTGATTTGCTTAAATTACCCTTAACTACCATTCACAATCAATATCTTTTTGTTGCCACTGATCATTTCTCACGATATGTGATCTGGTTCCAATTAAGGATAAAACAGCAGAAACAGCTGCCCGGGTATTCATTGATAGTATGATCTGTACTCACCACACTGAAGGTGCTAATAGGCGACAATGGCAGTGAATTTAACTCTGAAATTTTGCAAGAAAAATGTAAACAATATAATATAAAGAAGGTTAATGCCATACTACCATCCACCTTCCAATGGATTGGTGGAATAAAAAAAAAAAATATTAGATGTACTACGGCACATTCTCAATTAAAATTATGCAAACTATGATGACTGGATCCCCAGAGTTGAAGCATCACTCCACTGTGCAGTTAATAAGTCCATAGGAGATACGCCTCATTTCAACATTTATGGGTCAGACAAACGTCTCCCTTACGAGAAGTTAGAAGGCGAACAAATTCCTGTATATAATTATGACGATTATCCTAAACATCACCTATGTGAATTTCAAGAAATACACACAAAGATAAAGAAACAGTTAACTATATCCAAGGAAGAAATGATAGAATCATTTAATAAGAAGGTAAAAGAATCAAACATCAGCATAGGTGATATTGTCTATAGCCTCATTCACACTAGAAATAACATTTCCCTTATTAAGGGACATTAGGATATTTTTGACATCATTCGCGGGCCATACAAAATTATCAACTTAAAATCAGCTGTAGCCCAGTATATAATAAATATATACATATATAATGATGATCTGTGTATATCTATACATCTATATCTATCTACCTAGCTAGCTATATCTATATCTATTTATCTATCTATCTATCTATCTATATATATATATAAATATATATATATATATAATATATATATCTATATCTATATCTATATATAGCAACTTAAAATTAGATGTACTACGGCATATATATATATATATATATATATATATATATATATATATATATATATATATATATATATATATATATATATATATATATATTCGTTCATGAGTTTATGAAATTGCATTTATGAACTGTCTCGCGGGCCTGATCAAATGGTCTTGCGGGCCTTATACGGCTCGGAGGCCGCACGTTCCCCACCCCTGATCTATGGCATCATTCACACCAGACAACAAACTGTCACCGAAATTTCATGGCCTATACAAGGTAATTAAGAGACGAGCCAATAAGGTAGTGATTAAGTCACTATCGAGTGAAGAAAAAGAAGAAACACATATTGATCACTTAAAAAAGGTCTCAAGAAATTTAGCTTGTAACTATAAAACACCAGAAACGACCGAAAAGCCTAGTACACACGGTGAAAATTAGCCCGAAGCAATTAACACATATCAGAATAAATTGCGGTCGCATACCAAACAGACAAACATAGGTGCAACCAATACACCTTTGCTATAACAAGGCATTTACCTGACTTAGGAATCAATTTTGACTCCTTTTATATTTAATAACATTAAACAGGTCGAGACAACTAGTACTCTTCTTCACTATTATCACCCTTAGCATAACTTGCTAACCACAGTGGATTAGATATCTAATAAAGTTGTTTTTTCGATAGGTTAACATGAGGCAAATTATTCCATGGCTCATGTTCCTGTTGATATCAAGAGGATCACCTCACTTATACCCTCAACATGTACTCAGAGAAACGTGCCTGATTTCACCAATAGCCTCAATGGCAATGTGCAAGACATAAGTACCGACATTAGTTTTGACGAAATGCAAGATCTACCAAGAACGTTACAGAAAATATCAGGCCCCCTTAGAACTCTGGAAGCGGTATTAACACGCCCTTCCTCACAGGATCACCACACACAGGAAGTAGCTGAATTAATGAAGTTAACAGACTGGTAGCTAGAACAGGCTCAGCACATAATGATCATTATGATCCAGGACGTCCCATCAGCTGGGAATAACACACTTGAGACAGGAAAAGACATCAGAAATACATGTAACAGACGTAGTTTATTCGACGTAGGTGAAGCATTTATAGGCAACATTTTTGGACTGGCTACAGAAAATGATCTAGAGGATATAAATAACAATTTCAGCAAAACTGCACAAATTCTCTCATATCAACATAAGTTGGCTGACACCCAAAACACCTTGATGATGACGATTGTAAAGAACCTAAGGAAGGCAGAAGCATCAATTCTAGGACTTGTGGAAAAAGTAAATGCACTAAAAGGAAACACCTCTCTGTGATCATGGAACATATTAACGTAATAATACTACAGTTAGATAATACTAGAGGTCATTATCAGTCTTTCGTGGAAGGAATTGCTAATGCTGGTAACGGAAGGATCACCATTAATAAAACTACAGTTAGACAATACTAGAGGTCATTATCTGTCTTTCATTAAGGGATTGCTAATGCTGCTAATGGGAGGATCACCATTAATCTACTGTACTACCCATTCACGATTTGCATCAAATAATTAGCGAAAGCATGCATAAGCATGGTTTGAAAACTTTGTTTGAGGAAAGAAATCTGATATTATATTATCCATATTTGGAAGCAACACTCACATCAATAGCAATTGATGTACCATTCATAACAGATGATTTTTTCACAGTCTATCAAATATACCCTTTTCCTTCCAAGAAAGATGACTCATTAGTCACCATCAACATCAAAACAGAAGTCATCATGGTCTCCAAGAAATAGGACGCTGTCACTTTCACTAGTGAAACAACAATTGAACACAAATGTCGCACATCATTGCATGCATTTCATCTTTGTCCTGCGTACATCTTAACGTTTCAGCCAGCTGAGAGTGTCCCTTGTGAAATGCCTATCATAAAAGGTTATGACATCCCACATCATTGCAACTTCACATTCGCTCCAGATAAACTCATCCATCATCAACACATTGGACATTTACAGTTCTTCTGCTTCACTCAAAATACATCAGTTTGTGTGACTTGCCCAGACACACCTCCAGCCTATACATCAGCATCTGGTTTATACATCTCACCATATTACTGTGCAGTCCTGACACCTACACTATCCACTTTGCCCACTGAAAACCATTATGCCATTCTCAACCACAGACACAAGTATTTCCAGCCGTTACATACGATGAACTTAAATATAAGTGAACACATTAAGGTGACTTCAACCAAGTATGAAACCATGCAGCTAATAAATCAGCCAATACAACCTTGGCAAGAATACAGTGGGATTATGTTCAACCCATATTATGTATATAGCCCAGCTCCAGTCATCTTTGTAATTTTCTCCATCATATTTGCTGTATTACTTATGGACTTGCACAGAATGCAAGCAAGATCGCTAACCTGGAATCAGTGTTTAAGAACTGTTCTGTACAAGTGAGACAAACTGTGTGAATACTGTAAATATTGTATATATATATTTTATATAATCAAAAAATTATTGGTCACATAATATAGCCCTACTTTAATTATACTACCATGTCTCATCTATACATGAATATATACAGCAAGTCCTTCTCATATATTGTATAACTGACTACAGTAGACCTGCCATTGTATTAGTTTAATATTCCTATTATAATCATATATCAAGTACACATGTAGCATTCATTATGTTATAATTATATTACTACGGTGACTACAGTTATAATCACTACATTATCACAATTATGTAACTTTTACAATATTTACTTCACTTAATTAACTTGCAAACTAATTGTAATGCGTATATGTATGTATTAATACATTATGACTGTCGTTGGTACGACAGTGGGCGTGACCAAGCGATATGTAGGCAAAATATATTATAACACAATACAATATGTAACTACACTATGTAACTGTATAGCTATAGGTTACAATATGTAAAACAGGTAGTTATGTCCAAGTTCTCCAGGAAGAGTTAGAGAACACATCCCCTTGCCTAGACGAATCAAGAATGCCAAACACCCCTTATCATGCACCGGAAATATGATCGACACACTCACACACACACACACACACACACACACACACACACACACACACACAAATGTACGCCCACAGACGCCCACACACTTTAGCCGGAAGCTAGAGGGAGATACAAGTCTGACATCATATGTAGGAGAGTCAGTAGGACAGGAGAGAACAAGAGACAGACAAGGAGAGTGCGATAGGAAGTAGGAGTGTGAGTGTAAAGTAGGAGGACAGCAGCTAGATAAACTGCTACTAACCATAGGCTACACGGGTCACGCAAAGCTCTTAACTTTTATTCAGGTAACTGTCTCACTATATATTCCACTGATCCAAATCTGCCTATCTCATCATCTCACCTAAAATACGAAGAGAATAACGGAACAGGGAAGGTCTACACTGACATCTACAACGCCTCACCATTACTTTCTACAAGCGACTCTCCCATCAACAATTCAACCAGATAACCTTCTCTATAGAATTACACCCTCGGCTATGTGTACTTTACACGATTCCATAATTTGCAGTCCACTTGGTATTCGTATTAATGAACGATTAGTTTGGTAAAATATGAAATATATTATCTCAACTAGTTTCATTATTGCTTGCTGTTCATGGTGTTGAATGAGTACTCAGTCAGGAAACAGAAATTTCTAAGGATTGAGACCAATCTTCCTCAGGGAAAAACAAGCATAGAGAATAATTAGTGGGTGAAGTCGTTGGGAACTACTGTGTGTGTGTGTGTGTGTGTGTGTGTGTGTGTGTGTGTGTGTGCGTAGAGAGAGATACAGAGGTAGACTGATAGATGGATAGATAGTCAATGATACAGATATACTGAGAAAACTATGGAGAAGAAATTTTAGGTATGTATTTGATTTTGTATATTTTCTTTACAAGTGATGTGGAAAGAGAGAGAGAGAGAGAGAGAGAGAGAGAGAGAGAGAGAGTACGAAAGACGGATACACACACACACGGTGCAGACACACACACATATTGACTTGCACACACAGACAAAGAAACACATACACAGACCCACGGACCACAGACATACGCCCAAACAGACATACGCACACACAGACACAAGCGCACACAGACAATCACACACAGCTTTACGCACATCTCCATACGCACAGGTCGAGCAAAGTAATACTTCGTTTCCGCTTACGTTTGTATATGTGGGAGTATACCATAAAGGAATATCATGAGCATATGATTAGAGGTAATGGTGAGTTGTGTTCTGTGCTTTAGTATGGGGGGAGAGGGAAATGGGATGAGTTTGTGTGGTCAGTACAACAATTTAGAGTCAAATGTGTGCTTGATTGCCACAGAATTTAAAGGGAATTAGCCCCATATATCCTTAAATTAATTTCTTATCTGCCATTTCCTAAACCATGCAGGGATAGTTTCGCATTCCCATGAGTCGATAGCCAGGTCACACATCTTACAATAATTTTAGTTAATATATTTTTTAACTTATAAAAGGTGTCCACACCTATAATACGAAAATCCTAAGTCATAAGGTGTGATCGGTGGTGACAAGTAAGACTGCTGGGACCAAGGCAAGAGGCTGTTAGGTCTATTCAGGAGGTCATATATATATATATATATATATATATATTGTTACGGAACAGCGAAAGATAATGTACACTTTAAGTGAGAATACTAAAAATCACTACTGTCCCGTAAAGTTCCAGGTTCAAAACAAAAGAGTTAGGTAAAATTACAAGGTAAAGTTTAATGCTCAAACTAACAACAAAACATTCAGGACTCATAAGGATAATGTAATGGCAAAAACAGGTTAAATATATGGTTAACTGCAATAGCCTCTATTAACACGAAATTAGCAAGAGTAAATTTATCTAAGTCAGCCCTGATAAAATGAAAATACACTGGGTAATGCTCAGTTAATGCAAGATAAATTATTACAGATACAAAATATTATTAATGATGGCTGACAATAAGAACCTTTATATAAATTACAAAAACCTTACTAGGCCTAAGAATCAACCTTATGCTACACAGTACAAGAAAAAATGCAACAACAGTTATACTGAAATTACACACAGCTGCTAGATGGTTGGAGACTTCCTGAGCACTCACAATAATAACTGTACAGGGGAGGACAGAGATGTGAACAAAATGAGGAGCAGATCTAAGTGGCAATAATGCAGAGACTGAGCTCATTATATAGGGGCCAGCAGAGCTTGATACAACTTGTAAGAAGGACGCGCAAATGAAGCCATGGGGACAAAGAGTTGACAATCCCGCTCTGAACAACAGAAAGAACGACTTACTCTACTATAACGGTAGAAGGGGGGAGTGAGGTAGAACACGCTCGTGATCAAACAGGCAGCACACTGTACATTAGAATTACACAAAGGATGATGAAATCATAGGCTATGTAACAATTCCCCACAAAGAAAAAGAAATTTACAAAGGAAATTTCTTATTACTCTAAAACAATCTGTCTAAAGTCTAGATAAGCAATCTGCAATAACATTTTCTTTCCCCTTGACATGTTGTATGTCTAATGAATATTCCTGAAGAAGTAGACTCCATCTTGTCAATCTCTGATTTTTATCTTTAAACTTACTGAGGAATTTCAGTGGGTTATGATCGGTATAAATGACTATGGGGTCAAAACCAGAACACAAATAAAATGAAAAATGCTGTAAACCCAAAATCAAGGCCAAAAGCTCTTTCTCAATAGTTGAGTAGTTCTTTTCAGGTGGAGTGAACTTCTTACTGTAATAAGATACAGGGTGTTCAATACCCTGATCATCCTCTTGCAGCAAAACAGCCCCAGCTCCTGTATCACTTGCGTCAACAGCCATCTTAAAAGGCTTAGCAAAATTTGGAGTAGCGAGCACTGGCTGACTTAATAGGATAGCTTTAAGTTTGTTGAAAGAGGATTCACAGTTATCGGTCCAGACAAATTTAACTCCCTTTTTCAGTAGGTCTGTAAGTGGTGATACAAGAATTGAAAAGTTAAGAACAAATCTCCGGTAATAACCTACCATTCCCAAAAATCTTTGTAGCTCTTTCCTACTTTTAGGTCTGGGAAGATCACTTATAACCTGAACCTTAGCTCCTGGTGGTGCAACATGTCCATCACCAATTACATACCCAAGGTACTGAACTTTAGCTTGACCAGACTCACACTTTGATAAATTAACTACAAGATTAGCATGAACCAAACGCTCAAGAAATTTACTGACATGGCATAGGTGATTTTTCCAGTTGTCACTGAAGATTAATACATCATCAATATAAACAACACACCCTGCCAAACCCTCTGTTACAACATTCATGAGCTTCTGAAATGTGGCTGGTGCATTCTTCATACCATATGGCATTACAGAACATGCAAAAGTCTTTCCTAGTGTTACAAAACATGAGATCTCCCTAGCACGTTCAGTCATAGGTACTTGCCAGTATCCCTTTAACAAATCAAACTTACTTATGTACCTAGCCTTTCCGATCTTGTCTATGCAATCTTCCACACGAGGGAGAGGGTAAGTGTCTGTTTTGGTTATCTGATTAACACGTCTGTAGTCAATGCAAAGCCACTGTGACCCACCTGGCTTAGGGACTAGAGTGACAGGAGAACTCCACTCACTCTGACAGGGCTCAATCATCTTGTGGTCCAACAGGTAGCCAAGCTCCTTCTGGATGAGAGGAACTTTCACTGGGTTCACATGGTAAGGAGGCAGTTTAATTGGCTTTGCATCTCCAACATCGACATCATGCATCAACACAGTGGTTCTTCCTGGAGTGGCACGGAACACTTGCGGGTACTCCTGCAGTAATGCCGAAAACTCCTGCCTTTCCTCGGGAGGCAGATGAGAAAGCTTAGTCTGGAGATCATTCATGATATCAGGATTTTTCCCCAAACTATCACTCAGGCTCATACTGCATGGGAGAGCTTCACTTGCAGACTCGGGTGGAACAGCTACAGTGCAGACTAGGTTATTTTCATCCCGCCTGTGATATAACTTTAGCCTGTTGATGTGACAAAGTTGCTTGTTCTTTCTACGATCTGGTGTGGCGATGACATAGTTGACATCACTGAGTTTCTTCTCCACGAAATAAGGACCACTAAACTTGGCTTGAAGAGGTTGCCCATGCACCGGTAGCAGAATCAAAACCTGATCTCCTTGCTGAAAGTGGCGTAACCTGGACTTCTTATCATACCAAGTCTTCATCTTCTCCTGAGCAGCTCCTAAATTCTCTCTCGCCAGCTGTAAAGCAGTGGACAGCCGTTCTTTGAACTTCATCACATACTCCAGCAGGTTGACGTCATCTTCCTCCGACAGCCAGCATTCCTTGAGTAACTTAAGGGGTCCTCTTACTTCATGGCCAAACAGTAGTTCAAAAGGTGAGAAGCCCAGTGATTCATTTGGAGATTCTCTTGCAGCAAACACAACAAATGGAAGACCTTTATCCCAGTCTTTCTGATGTTCCAAACAGTATTTCTTGAGCATCGATTTGAGTGTTTGATGATATCTCTCCAACGCTCCTTGGGTCTGGGGATGGTAAGTTGAAGACGTGATCTGGGTGATGCCCAACTCTTTCAGAGACTGCTTGAAAATATTTGACATGAAATTACTTCCCCGGTCTGACTGTACCTCCTTGGGCAGACCAAACTTTGTGAAGAACCCTAGCATTTCCTTAACCACATTCTTTGCTGAGATATTTCTAAGTGGAATGGCTTCAGGATAACGAGTAGCCATATCAATCAGGGTCAACACATAAGAAAATCCTGAAGAAGTCTTAGGAATAGGGCCCACAATATCCACCAACACACGGGTGAATGGCGCCTCAAAAGGAGGAATGGGAACTAGAGGTGCAACCTTTTCGGTTTGATTACACTTCCCCATAACTTGACAGGTGTGACAAGACTTACAATACCAGGAAACATCCCTGAAGATACCTGGCCAGTAGAAGTGTTTCAAAATGCGTGCCACAGTCTTCCTCACTCCAAGGTGTCCTGCCAAACTGGAATCATGAGCCACTCTAATGATATCCTGCCTACAAACACGAGGGATGACATCTTGATGTACAACCTCCCATTCACAGTTGGCTGATGCTGTTGGGGGTCTCCACTTCCTCATAAGTACTCCTGACTTTACATAATAACAAGTAGAAACACCGGCTGACTCTTCTTCACTGTAAGCAGAGCTAGCAAGACCTTTCAACTCAGGGTCAGCAACCTGCAACTCAACCAACTCTTGACGAGACAAATTATCAACACTACGGGGTACTGCCTCATCTGGTGAGTGGTCCAAATTAACAAGAAAAGTGTCAGCTAGGATAACATCATC